>NW_028160141.1:0-1000 GCF_964263955.1 Coregonus lavaretus
CCCCAACTCAAGGATCGTGGTGTCAACCCTTCTACAGAGGAAGGACTTCCACCCTGCCACAATCGCCAGCCTCTCCCGGGACTGTGTCCTGCGACCCAATGTTCACCTGGCCCACCATCCCACCCTCGATCTGGACTGTCTCTATGACCATATTCACCTGTACAGGGAGACAGTCCCCATCCTTGCTAAGACTCTCAAGGACGTCACTTTTAAACCGCATCCCGACCTCTCCACCCAGGAACAGCGGAGCAATCTCCACCCCCCGAGATCACAGAGACAACACCCCGGACCAGCACCCTGGACCCCACAGCCACGGCCACAGCACCACCAACCTCAATGCCCACCACAGCCAGCGCAGCACAGACCACCCCAGCCCAGCTTCAGACCCACCCAGACGAGGCCTAACACCCCCCTCCCCCCCTCCCCCCCACCGCAGACCCACACCTGGAGGAGCCACAGCCCGGCAGGCAGAGCTATGCACAAGCTGTGAGAGGAGCAACTGGCCCAGCTCCCACCAACGAAATGAGTAACATCAAACAAATGCTGAATCTACTATGCTCACATGTGATAGGCCGAGGGTCATGGTAAGATGAGCACAAGAACTCCACCATCCTCACACTACGTCCACCCAAGTGGCATGACACAAATGCCATCTTAAATGAGAAACAAATCACATTTGTATAATAAGAGTTTACGTTAATTGAAAATCATATTTTAATAGTTCTTGTTGGATTGTGAGTGTTTATCTCATTTTGAAGGTAAAGAAAAAACAGTTATGAAATCTTTTTACGTTGCATGTTGGAATTTACAAGGATGGAGTCCTCTGCTTTTGGGCTAAAGAGCAGAAACCCAGACTTCCTTAAAGAAATGATGATGTTGATATTGTAGTACTACAGGAACCATAGTGCAGAGGTGATGTTTCCACTGGCTGTCCACTAGGTTATAGGGAGATAATCATACCATCCACCAAATTTAAAGGAATCACACAGGGCAGAGACTC
>NW_028160140.1:0-1000 GCF_964263955.1 Coregonus lavaretus
TGGGAGGAGAGGAAGGGAAGGGAGAGAGAGAGAATAAGTGCAGGTGAGAAAATGTAATACAGTGAAATGTTATGGTGTGTGAGTTTGTGAAGTGCTTTTGAAAGACAATCAGGCATAAACTAAATGATCAATCTTGTTTCTACTCAAGCATCCCCTTCTGTCTTTTCCAGTTGCCTTTACGATCAGCTTGTGAAAACATCAGCAACCAATTTGTCAAAACAATCAATTTAAACTGGAGGGCAGAGGTAGGCCTGAGTGACGCCAAGAAGACAGGTCAATTTAAGCAACAAGTGTGACATGCCACTGGTATTTACACACACACCAGAGTTTGTGACTCATCACACACACACACACATGATTGCGTACACACACAGCACACAAACACGCATACACAGACACAGCACTGCCGTGACATTCCAATCATTATTTTAACAGAGTTCCATTAGAACAGTTTTCCAAACCCACAACCCACCCTCCTTCTGGCACCTTCCCTCCTCTCTCCCTCCTCTCTCCCTCCTTCCCTCCTCTCTCCCTCCTTCCCTCGTCTCTACCTCCTTCCCTCCTCTCTCCCTCCTTCCCTCCTGCCTTCCTTCTTCTCTCCCTCCTTCCCTCCTCTCTACCTCCTTCCCTCCTCTCTCCCTCCTTCCCTCCTGCCTTCCTTCTTCTCTCCCTCCTTCCCTCCTCTCTCCCTCCTCTCTCCCTCCTTCCCTCCTCTCTACCTCCTTCCCTCCTCTCTCCCTCCTTCCCTCCTCTCTCCCTCCTCTCTCCCTCCTTCCCTCCTCTCTACCTCCTTCCCTCCTCTCTCCCTCCTCTCTCCCTCCTTCCCTCCTGCCTTCCTTCTTCTCTCCCTCCTTCCCTCCTCTCTACCTCCTTCCCTCCTCTCTCCCTCCTCTCTCCCTCCTTCCCTCCTTCCTTCCTTCCTTCTTCTCTCCCTCCTTCCCTCCTCTCTCCCTCCTTCCCTCCTCTCTCCCTCCTTCCCTCCTTCCTTCCTTCTTCTCTC
>NW_028160139.1:0-19477 GCF_964263955.1 Coregonus lavaretus
TTGAGGAAAAGCTGATGTATTAAATTAGATATACTATAAACTCATCTGCAAAGAGAGGTTCACATGGAAGGGGAATGTGTGTACACATGGGTGTTGTTGCACCATACCAACGATAAGTCTATCTTCCCCATCACATCATGAAAGGTGATGTTGATGTTCATTTCTCCTCTCTTAACTATATAAAAAAAATTAAAAATAAAAACGAGTGTATCAGTCCTGACCCGTCGGTCAATACACCCCATTTAGCCATACCCTAGGTTTAGCTGTGTTTCTACACACCACATTTAGCCATATCCTAGGTTTAGCTGTATTTCTACACACCCCATTTAGCCATACCCTAGGTTTAGCTGTGTTTCTACACACCCCATTTAGCCATACCCTAGGTTTAGCTGTATTTCTACACACCCCATTTAGCCATACCCTAGGTTTAGCTGTATTTCTACACACCCCATTTAGCCATACACTAGGTTTAACTGTGTTTCTACACACCCCATTTAGCCATACCCTAGATTTAGCTGTATTTCTACACACCCCATTTAGCCATACACTTGGTTTAGCTGTGTTTCTACACACCCCATTTAGCCATACACTAGTTTTAGCTGTATTTCTACCCACCCCATTTAGCCATACCCTTAGGTTTAGCTGTATTTCTACACACCCCATTTAGCCAAAGACTAGGTTTAGCTGTGTTTCTACACACCCCATTTAGCCATACACTAGATTTAGCTGTATTTCTACACACCCCATTTAGCCATACCCTAGGTTTAATCAAATCAAATCAAATCACATTTTATTGGTCACATGCGCCGAATACAACAGGTGCAGACATTACAGTGAAATGCTTACTTACAGCCCTTAACCAACAGTGCATTTATTTTAAACAAAAAAAGTAAAAAAAAAACAACAACAAAAAAAGTGTTGAGAAAAAAAAGAGCAGAAGTAAAATAAAGTGACAGTAGGGAGGCTATATATACAGGGGGGTACCGTTGCAGAGTCAATGTGCGGGGGCACCGGCTAGTTGAGGTAGTTGAGGTAATATGTACATGTGGGTAGAGTTAAAGTGACTATGCATAAATACTTAACAGAGTAGCAGCAGCGTAAAAAGGATGGGGTGGGGGGGGCAGTGCAAATAGTCCGGGTAGCCATGATTAGCTGTTCAGGAGTCTTATGGCTTGGGGGTAGAAGCTGTTGAGAAGTCTTTTGGACCTAGACTTGGCACTCCGGTACCGCTTGCCGTGCAGTAGCAGAGAGAACAGTCTATGACTAGGGTGGCTGGAGTCTTTGACAATTTTGAGGGCCTTCCTCTGACACCGCCTGGTATAGAGGTCCTGGATGGCAGGAAGCTTTGCCCCAGTGATGTACTGGGCCGTACGCACTACCCTCTGTAGTGCCTTGCGGTCGGAGGCCAAGCAGTTGCCATACCAGGCGGTGATGCAACCAGTCAGGATGCTCTCGATGGTGCAGCTGTAGAATTTTTTGAGGATCTGAGGACCTATGCCAAATCATTTTAGTCTCCTGAGGGGGAATAGGCTTTGTCGTGCCCTCTTCACGACTGTCTTGGTGTGTTTGGACCATGATAGTTCGTTGGTGATGTGGACACCAAGGAACTTGAAGCTCTTAACCTGTTCCACTACAGCCCCGTCGATGAGAATGGGGGCGTGCTCAGTCCTCTTTTTTTTCCTGTAATCCACAATCATCTCCTTTGTCTTGGTCACGTTGAGGGAGAGGTTGTTGTCCTGGCACCACACGGCCAGATCTCTGACCTCCTCCCTATAGGCTGTCTCATCGTTGTCGGTGATCAGGCCTACCACTGTTGTGTCGTCGGCAAACTTAATGATGGTGTTGGAGTCGTGCCTGGCCATGCAGTCATGGGTGAACAGAGAGTACAGGAGGGGACTGAGCACACACCCCTGAGGGGCCCCCGTGTTGAGGATCAGTGTGGCAGATGTGTTGTTACCTACCCTTACCACCTGGGGGCGGCCCGTCAGGAAGTCCAGGATCCAGTTGCAGAGGGAGGTGTTTAGTCCCAGGATCCTTAGCTTAGTGATGAGCTTAGAGGGCACTATGGTGTTGAATGCTGAGCTGTAGTCAATGAATAGCATTCTCACGTAGGTGTTCCTTTTGTCCAGGTGGGAAAGGGCAGTGTGGAGTGCAATAGAGATTGCATCATCTGTGGATCTGTTGGGGCGGTATGCAAATTGGAGTGGGTCTAGGGTTTCTGGGATAATGCTGTTGATGTGAGCCATGACCAGCCTTTCAAAGCACTTCATGGCTACAGACGTCAGTGCTACGGGTCGGTAGTCATTTAGGCAGGTTATCTTAGAGTCCTTGGGCATGGGGACTATGGTGGTCTGCTTGAAACATGTTGGTATTACAGACTCAGTCAGGGACATGTTCAAAATGTCAGTGAAGACACTTGCCAGTTGGTCAGCACATGCTCGGAGTACACGTCCTGGTAATCCGTCTGGCCCTGCGGCCTTGTGAATGTTGACCTGCTTAAAAGTCTTACTCACATCGGCTACGGAGAGCGTGATCACATAGTCATCCGGAACAGCTGGTGCTCTCATGCATGCTTCAGTGTTGCTTGCCTCGAAGCAAGCATAGAAGTGGTTTAGCTCGTCTGGTAGGCTTGTGTCACTGGGCAGCTCGCGGCTGTGCTTCCCTTTGTAGTCTGTAATAGTTTTCAAGCCCTGCCACATCCGACGAGCGTCAGAGCCAGTGTAGTACGATTCAATCTTAGACCTGTATTGACTCTTTGCCTGTTTGATGGTTCGTCGGAGGTCATAGCGGGATTTCTTATAAGCTTCCGGGTTAGAGTCCCGTTCCTTGAAAGCGGCAGCTCTACCCTTTAGCTCAGTGCGGATGTTTCCTGTAATCCATGGCTTCTGGTTGGGGTATGTACGTATGGTCACTGTGGGGACGACATCATCGATGCATTTATTGATGAAGCCAGTGACTGATGTGGTGTACTCCTCAATGCTGTCTGAAGAATCCCGGAACATGTTCCAGTCTGTGCTAGCAAAACAGTCCTGTAGCTTAGCATCTGCGTCATCTGACCACTTTTTTATTAACCGAGTCACTGGAGCTTCCTGCTTTAGTTTTTGCTTATAAGCAGGAATCAGGAGGATAGAGTTATGGTCAGATTTGCCAAATGGAGGGCGAGGGAGAGCTTTGTATGCGTCTCTGTGTGTGGAGTAAAGGTGGTCTAGAGTTTCTTTCCCTCTGGTTGCACATTTAACATGCTGGTAGAAATTAGGTAGAACGGATTTAAGTTTCCCTGCATTAAAGTCCCCGGCCACTAGGAGCGCTGCATCTGGATGAGCGTTTTCCTGTTGATTAATGGCCTTATATAACTCATTCAGTGCAATCTTAATGCCAGCATTGGTTTGTGGTGGTAAATAGACAGCTATGAAAAATATAGATGAAAACTCTCTTGGTAAATAGTGTGGTCTACAGCTTATCATAAGATACTCTACCTCAGGCGAGCAAAACCTCGAGACTTCCTTAGTATTTGGTTTTGTGCACCAGCTGTTGTTTACAAATATACACAGACCGCCACCCCTGTATTTCTACACACCCCATTTAGCCATACCCTTAGGTTTAGCTGTATTTCTACACACCCCATTTAGCCATACCCTAGGTTTAGCTGTATTTCTACACACCCCATTTAGCCATACCCTGGGTTTAGCTGTATTTCTACACACCCCATTTAACCATACCCTAGGTTTAGCTGTATTTCTACACACCCCATTTAGCCATACCCTGGGTTTAGCTGTATTTCTACACACCCCATTTAACCATACCCTAGGTTTAGCTGTATTTCTACACACCCCATTTAACCATACCCTAGGTTTAGCTGTATTTCTACACCCCCAAACTACTTCCTGCGGCTATGGGACAGAGGAGGAGGGGAGGGGAGATGGAGAATGAGAGAGAAGAGGAGTAGAGAGAGGGAGATGTCAAAAGAGGTAGGGCTGACAGACTAACACGCAGTCAACTGAATATCTTTTCATAACTGACTTCTCACCAGTTATGTCATCACAACCAGTAACCTTTTCCACTCTTCCACTCCTGGTACGGCTCAGCTTGACCTCTGACCTATGAAATGAATGATTTCAAAAACAGACAAAAGCAAAGGTATTAAATTATATGTAAACTCATCTGCAAAGAGAGGTTCACCTTTCCATGGAAGGGGAATGTGTGTACACATGGGTGTTGTTGCATCATACCAACGATAAGCCTATCTTTCCCATCACGTCATGAAAGGTCATGTTGATGTTTATTTCTATTCTCTTTTGCCCCTCCCCCTCTCTCACTCTCTCTCTCTCTCAGTAACATTGGTTTCTCAAATGACTGCCTCGCCTGGTTCACCAACTACTTCTCAGATAGAGTTCAGTGTGTCAAATCGGAGGGCCTGTTGTCTGGACCTATGGCAGTCTCTATGGGGGTGCCACAGGGTTCAATTCTTGGGCCGACACTTTTCTCCGTGTATATCAATGATGTCGCTCTTGCTGCTGGTGACTCTCAGATCCACCTCTACGCAGACGACACCATTTTGTATACATCTGGCCCTTCATTGGACACTGTGTTAACAAACCTCCAAACGAGCTTCAATGCCATACAACAATCCTTCAGTAGCCTTCAACTGCTCTTAAACACTAGTAAAACTAAATGCATGCTTTTCAATCGAACACTGCTAGCACTCGCCCACCCGACTAGAATCACCACTCTCGACGGGTCTGACCTAGAGTATGTGGACAACTACAAATATCTAGGTGTCTGGTTAGACTGTAAACTCAACTTCCAGACTCACATAAAGAATCTCCAATCCAAAGTTAAATCTAGAATCGGCTTCCTATTTCGCAACAAAGCCTCCTTCACTCATGCTGCCAAACATGCCCTCGTAAAACTGACTATCCTACCGATCCTTGACTTCGGCGATGTCATTTACAAAATAGCCTCCAACACTCTACTCAGCAAATTGGATGTAGTCTATCACAGTGCCATCCGTTTTGTCTCCAAAGCCCCATACACTACCCACCACTGTGACCTGTACGCTCTTGTTGGCTGGTCCTCACTACATGTTCGTCGTCAAACCCACTGGCTCCAGGCCATCTATAAATCACTGCTAGGCAAATCCCCGCCTTATCTTAGCTCATTGGTCACCATAGCAGCACCCACCCGTAGTCTGCGCTCCAGCAGGTATATCTCACTGGTCATTCCCAAAGCCAACACCTCCTTTGGCCGCCATTCCTTCCAGTTCTCTGCTGCCAATGACTGGAACGAATTGCAAAAATCTCTGAAGCTGGAGACTCTTATCTCCCCCAATAACTTTAAGCATCAGTTGTCAGAGCACCTTACCGATCACTGCACCTGTACACAGCCCATCTGAAATAAGCCCACCCAACTACCTCATCCCTATATTGTTATTTAATTTGCTCTTTTGCACCCCAGTATCTCTATTTGCACATAATCTCTTGCACATCTAGCATTCCAGTGTTAATACTATTGTAATTATTCTGCACTATAGCCTATTTATTGCCTTACCTCCATAACTTGCTACATTTGCACACACTGTATATATATTTTCTGTTGTATTTCTGACTTTATGTTTTTTTTACCCCATATGTAACTCTGTGTTGTTTTTATTGCACTACTTTGCTTTATCTTGGCCAGGTCGCAGTTGTAAATGAGAACCTGTTCTTAACTGGCTTACCTGGTTAAATAAAGGTGAAATAAAAAATAAAAAACATTCAAAGGGGTTTTATTGACACGGGAAACATATGTTACCATTGACAAAGCAAGTGAAATAAACAATCACAAACAGTAAACTTTAAACACACAAAAGTTTCAAAAGAGAAAGACATTTGAAATGTTAATAATTTAACTATAAACAAACAAAACAAAAAATATGAGTGTATCAGTCCTGACCTGTATAGGCCGCCGGTCAATACACTGTAAATGAAATATAAACTAGCTGGCTCCACTAGGGTCCTCTCAGCCAGATGGCTCCACTAGGGTCCTCTCAGCCAGGTGGCTCCACTAGGGCCCTCTCAGCCAGGTGGCTCCACTAGGGTCCTCTCAGCCAGGTGGCTCCACTAGGGTACTCTTAGCCAGCTGGTGTGTGTAGGAGAGTGTGAGCTGTGTGTGCAAAATGTAGAAGTACAAATGGCAAGGGACATGAAATAAACTGATAAATCTAGGCCTAGGTTTTATTTTTCTGTTGTGTTTGTTCTCCACTGGTTACCCTATTCTTATCACAACAGGTCACACATTTTGCTGCCATGATTGCACGCTGCTGTATTTCGCCTAACAGATATGGGAGCTTATCAATATTATATTTGTTTTCAAAGTATTTGAGGGTCCTTGTAATCTGAGGGAAATATGTCTCTCTCACATCATCGTTTAATTGGCAGGAGGTTAGGAGGGGCAGCTCAGTTTCCTCTCCTCTCTCCCCCTCTCCTCTTCTCCCCCTCTCCTTTTCTCCCCCCTCTCCTGTTCTCCCCTTCTCCTCTTCTCTCCCCCTCTCCTCTTCTCCCCCCTCTCCTCTCCTCTCCTCTCCTCTTCTCCCCCTCTCCTCTTCTCCCCCCTTTCCTCTTCTCCCCCTCTCCTCTTCTCCCCCCTCTCCTCTCCTCACCTCTCCTCTTCTCCCCCCTTCCCTCTCCTCTTCTACCCCTTTCCTCTTCTCCCCCCTCTCCTCTCCTCACCTCTCCTCTTCTCCCCCCTCCCCTCCCCTCTTCTCTTCTCCCCTTCTCCTCTTCTCTCCCCCTCTCCTCTTCTCCCTCCTCTCCTCTCCTCTCCTCTTCTCCCCCTCTCCTCTTCTCCCCCTCTCCTCTTCTCCCCCTTTCCTCTTCTCCCCCCTCTCCCCTCCTTCCCTCTCCTCTTCTCCCCCCCTCCCCTCTCCTCTTCTCCCCCTCTCCTCTTCT
This sequence comes from Coregonus lavaretus, assembly GCF_964263955.1. Classification (NCBI taxonomy): domain Eukaryota; kingdom Metazoa; phylum Chordata; class Actinopteri; order Salmoniformes; family Salmonidae; genus Coregonus; species Coregonus lavaretus. The sequence goes on from NW_028160139.1 coordinate 6,927, forward strand.
CCCCCCTCTCCTCTCCTCACCTCTCCTCTCTTCTCTTCTCCCCCTCTCCTCTTCTCCCCCTCTCCTCTCCTCTCCTCACCTCTTCTCATCTCCCCCTCTCCTCTTCTCCCCCCTCTCCTCTTCTCCCCCTCTCCTCTTCTCCCCCCTCTCCTCTTCTCCCCATCTCCTCTTCTCTCCCCCTCTCCTCTTCTCCACCCTCTTCTCTTCTCCCCTCTCCTCTTCTCCCCCTCTCCTCTTCTCCCCCTCTCCTCTTCTTCACCCTCTCCTCTTCTCCCCCCACTCCTCTTCTCATCCTCTCCTCTTCTCCCCCTCTCCTCTTCTCTCCTCTTCTCCCCCCTCTCCTCTTCTCCCCCTCTCCTCTTCTCCCCTCTCCTCTTATCCCCACTCTCCTGTTCTCCCCTTCTCCTCTTCTCTCCCCCTCTCCTCTTCTCCCTCCTCTCCTCTCCTCTCCTCTCCTCTTCTCCCCCTCTCCTCTCTCCCCCTCTCCTCTTCTCCCCCTTTCCTCTTCTCCCCCCTCTCCTCTCCTCTCCTCTCCTCTTCTCCCCCCCCTCCCCTCTCCTCTTCTCCCCCCTCTCCTCACCTCTCCTCTCTTCTCTTCTCCCCCTCTCCTTTTCTCCCCCCTCTCCTCTTCTCCCCCTCTCCTCTTCTCCCCCTCTCCTCTTCTCCCCCCTCTCCTCTTCTCCCCATCTCCTCTTCTCTCCCCCTCTCCTCTTCTCCACCCTCTTCTCTTCTCCCCCTCTCCTCTTCTCCCCCTCTCCTCTTTTCCCCCTCTCCTCTTCTTCACCCTCTCCTCTTCTCCCCCCTCTCCTCTTCTCATCCTCTCCTCTTCTCCCCCTCTCCTCTTCTCTCCTCTTCTCCCCCTCTCCTCTTCTCCCCCTCTCCTCTTCTCCCCCTCTCCTCTTCTCCCCCTCTCCTCTTCTCCCCCTCTCCTCTCCTCACCTCTCCTCTTCTCCCCCTCCCCTCTCCTCTTCTCCCCCTCTCCTCTTCTCCCCCCTCTCCTCTCCTCACCTCTCCTCTTCTTCCCCCTCCCCTCTTCTCTTCTCCCCCTCTCCTCTTCTCCCCCTCTCCTCTCCTCTCCTCACCTCTCCTCTTCTCCCCCCTCTCCTCTTCTCTCCCCCTCTCCTCTACTGCCCCCTCTCCTCTCCTCTCCTCTCCTCTTCTCACCCTCTCCTCTTCTCCCCCTCTCCTCTTCTCCCCCCTCTCCTCTTCTCCCCCTCTCCTCTTCTCCCCCTCTCCTCTTCTCCCCCCTCTCCTCTTCCTCTCCTCTTCTCCCCCCTCTCCTCTCCTCACCTCTCCTCTTCTCCCCCCTCTCCTCTTCTCCCCCTCTCCTCTTCTCCCCACTCCCCTCTCCTCTTCTCCCCCTCTCCTCTTCTCCCCCCTCTCCTCTCCTCACCTCTCCTCTTCTACCCCCTCCCCACTTCTCTCTCCCCCTCTCCTCTTCTCCCCCTCTCCTCTTCTCCCCCCTCTCCTCTTCCTCTCCTCTTCTCCCCCCTCTCCTCTCCTCACCTCTCCTCTTCTCCCCACCTCACCCACTCTCACCCCCACTCCTCTTCTCCCCCCTCTCCTCTCCTCACCTCTCCTCTTCTCCCCCCCCCCTACTCTTCTCCCGCCTCTCCTCTCCTCACCTCTCCTGTACTTCCCCCTCCCCTCTCCTCTTCTCCCCTTCTCCTCTTCTCCCCCCTCTCCTCTCCTCACCTCTTCTCCCCCCTCTCCCCTTCTCTTCTCCCCCTCTCCTCTTCTCCCCCTCTCCTCTCCTCTCCTCTCCTCACATCTCCTCTTCTCCCCCTCTCTTCTTCTCCCCCTCTCCTCTTCTCCCCCTCTCCTCTTCTCCTTTCCCCCCTCATCCTCTTCTCCCCCTCTCCTCTTCTCCCCCTCTCCTCTTCTCCCCCCTCTCCTGTTCTCCCCTTCTCCTCTTCTCTCCCCCCTCTCCTCTTCTCCCTCCTCTCCTCTCCTCCCCTCTCCTCTTCTCCCCCTCTCCTCTTCTCCCCCCTCTCCTCTCCTCACCTCTCCTCTTCTACCCCCACCCCTCTTCTCTTCTCCCCCTCTCCTCTTCTCCCCCTCTCCTCTTCTCCCCCCTCTCCTGTTCTCCCCTTCTCCTCTTCTCTCCCCCTCTCCTCTTCTCCCTCCTCTCCACTCCTCCCCTCTCCTCTTCTCCCCCTCTCCTCTTCTCCCCCCTCTCCTCTCCTCACCTCTCCTCTTCTACCCCCTCCCCTCTTCTCTTCTCCCCCTCTCCTCTTCTCCCCCCTCTCCTCTCCTCACCTCTTCTCCCCCCTCCCCCCTTCTCTCTCCCCCTCTCCTCTTCTCCCCCTCTCCTCTCCTCTCCTCACATCTCCTCTTCTCCCCCTCTCCTCTTCTCCCCCCTCTCCTCTTCTCCCCCTCTCCTCCTTTCCCCCCTCTCCTCTTCTCCCCCTCTCCTCTTCTCCCCCTCTCCTCTTCTCCCCCCTCTCCTGTTCTCCCCTTCTCCTCTTCTCTCCCCCTCTCCTCTCCTCTCCTCTCCTCTCCTCTCCTCTCCTCTCCTCTCCTCTCCTCTCCTCTCCTCTCCTCTCCTCTCCTCTCCTCTCCTCTCCTCTCCTCTCCTCTCCTCTCCTCTCCTCTCCTCTCCTCTCCTCTCCTCTCCTCTCTCCCCCTCTCCTCTTCTCCCCCTCTCCTCTTCTCCCCCTTTCCTCTTCTCCCCCCTCTCCTCTCCTCACCTCTCCTCTTCTCCCCCCCCACTCCCCTCTTCTCTTCTCCCCCTCTCCTCTTCTCCCCCTCTCCTCTCCTCTCCTCATCTCTTCTCATCTCCCCCTCTCCTCTTCTCCCCCCTCTCCTCTTCTCCCCCTCTCCTCTTCTCCCCCTCTCCTCTTCTCCCCCCTCTCCTCTTCTCCCAATCTCCTCTCCTCTCCCCCTCTCCTCTTCTCCACCCTCTTCTCTTCTCCCCCTCTCCTCTTCTCCACCTCTCATCTTCTCCCCCTCTCCTCTTCTTCACCCTCTCCTCTTCTCCCCCCTCTCCTCTTCTCATCCTCTCCTCTTCTCCCCCTCTCCTCTTCTCTCCTCTTCTCCCCCCTCTCCTCTTCTCCCCCTCTCCTCTTCTCCCCCTCTCCTCTTCTCCCCCCTCTCCTCTCCTCACCTCTCCTCTGCTCCCCCTCCCCTCTCCTCTTCTCCCCCTCTCCTATTCTCCCCCCTCTCCTCTCCTCACCTCTCCTCTTCTTCCCCCTCCCGTCTTCTCTTCTCCCCCTCTCCTCTTCTCCCCCTCTTCTCTCCTCTCCTCACCTCTCCTCTTCTCCCCACTCTCCTCTTCTCTCCCCCTCTCCTCTACTGCCCCCTCTCCTCTCCTCTCCTCTCCTATCCTCTCCTCTCCTCTCCTCTCCTCTTCTCCCCCCTCTCCTCACCTCTCCTCTCTCCCCCTCCCCTCTCCTCTTCTCCCCCTCTCCTCTTCTCCCCCCTCTCCTCTCCTCACCTCTCCTCTTCTCCCCCCTCCCCTCTTCTCTTCTCCCCCTCTCCTCTCCTCTCCTCTCCTCACCTCTCCTCTTCTCCCCCCTCTCCTCTTCTCCCCCTCTCCTCTTCTCCCCCTCTCCTCTTCTCCCCCCTCTCCTGTTCTCCCCTTCTCCTCTTCTCTCCCCCTCTCCTCTACTCCACCCTCTCCTCTCCTCTCCTCACCTCTTCTCCGCCTCTCCTCTTCTCCCCCTCTCCTCTTCTCCCCCCTCTCCTCTTCTCCCCCCTCTCCTCTTCTCCCCCCTCTCCTCTTCTCCCCCCTCTCCTCTCCTCACCTCTCTTCTTCTCCCCACTCCCCTCTCCTCTTCTCCCCCTCTTCTCTTCTCCCCCCTCTCCTCTCCTCACCTCTCCTCTTCTACCCCCTCCCCTCTTCTCTTCTCCCCCTCTCCTCTTCTCCCCCTCTCCTCTCCTCTCCTCACCTCTCCTCTTTTCCCCCTCTCCTCTTCTCCCCCCCTCTCCTCTTCTCCCCCTCTCTTCTTCTCCCCCCTCTCCTCTTCTCCCCCCTCTCCTCTTCTCCCCCTCTCCTCTTCTCCCCCCTCTCCTCTCCTCACCTCTCCTCTTCTCCCCCCTCCCCTCTTCTCTTCTCCCCCTCTCCTCTCCTCTCCTCTCCTCTCCTCTCCTCACCTCTCCTCTTCTCCCCCTCTCCTCTTCTCCCCCCTCTCCTCTTCTCCCCACTCCCCTCTCCTCTTCTCCCCCTCTCCTCTTCTCCCCCCTCTCCTCTCCTCACCTCTCCTCTTCTACCCCCTCCCCTCTTCTCTTCTCCCCCTCTCCTCTTCTCTCCCTCTCCTCTCTTCTCCTCACCTCTCCTCTTCTCCCCCTCTCCTCTTCTCCCCCCTCTCCTCTTCTCCCCCTCTCCTCTTCTCCCCCTCTCCTCTTCTCCCCCCTCTCCTCTTCTCCCCCTCTCCTCTTCTCCCCCCTCTCCTCTCCTCACCTCTCCTCTTCTCCCCCCTCCCCTCTCCTCTTCTCCCCCCTCTCCTCTTTTCCCCACTCTCCTCACCTCTCCTCTTCTCCCCCCTCCCCTCTTCTCTTCTCCCCCTCTCCTCTTCTCCCCCTCTCCTCTCCTCTCCTCACCTCTTCTCATCTCCCCCTCTCCTCATCTCCCCCCTCTCCTCTTCTACCCCTCTCCTCTTCTCCCCCCTCTCCTCTTCTCCCCCTCTCTCCTCTTCTCTCCCCCTCTCCTCTTCTCCACCCTCTTCTCTTCTCCCCCTCTCCTCTTCTCCCCCCTCTCCGCTTCTCATCCTCTCCTCTTCTCCCCCTCTCCTCTTCTCTCCTCTTCTCCCCCCTCTCCTCTTCTCCCCCTCCCCTCCCCTCTCCTCTTCTCCCCCCTCTCCTCTTCTCCCCCTCTCCTCTTCTCCCCCTCTCCTCTCCTCTCCTCACCTCTCCTCTTCTCCCCCTCTCCTCTTCTCCCCCTCTCCTCTTCTCCCCCCTCTCCTCTTCTCCCCCTCTCCTCTTCTCCCCCCTCTCCTCTCCTCACCTCTCCTCTTCTCCCCCCTCCCCTCGAGGGAAAGATGGAGGAGGGGAGAGAGAGATCTGAGAGAAAGAGAGAATATATAATATATTTTTATCACTGACTTCTCACCAGTGATGTCATCATAACCAGTAACCTTACCCACTTTTGGCCCAGCCCAGCCTGACCCTGACATATAGCATCAGGCCTGTTGAGTTGACTTGGGTAACAGACCTCTAGCTTCTACACCACATCCCCCCTTCTCCTGCTCTAACATGAGACCTCATCAGTACTCATTTTGGGTGCTGGTACTGTTTATATTTAGGTGCTGGAACATTAACCAATATTCTAAAAGAGGTGAACTCAAGCAGTAGAAAGTTAGAGGTGATATTATATAACAAACTATGTGAAACATTGCTGCAAGACAGATCAGTTTGCTGTGTTTAGCTGGGCTCAACCACTGATCCAAGATAAGTTGCTAAGAAGTTTATCTCACAGGGGAGATAGAGATTTGTGGAGGAGAGAGAAAGTTAAGGGAAGGGAAATATATATTTATAACTGACTTCTCACGAGTGATGTCATCCTAGCCAGTAATCTTTTACACTCTTCCACTATTGGCCCAGCTCAGATTGACCTCTGACCTCTGGAACTGAACGATTGAGGAAAAGCTGATGTATTAAATTAGATAAACTGTAAACTCATCTGCAAAGAGAGGTTCACATGGAAAGGGAATGTGTGTACACATGGGTGTTGTTGCACCATACCAACGATAAGCTAATCTTCCCCATCACATCATGAAAGGTGATGTTGATGTTCATTTCTCCTTTCTTAAATATATAAAAAATAAAATAAAATAAAAAACGAGTGTATCAGTCCTGACCCGTCGGTCAATACACCCCATTTAGCCATACCCTAGGTTTAGCTGTGTTTTCTACACACCCCCATTTAGCCATATCCTAGGTTTTAGCTGTATTTCTACACACCCCCATTTAGCCATACCCTAGGTTTAGCTGTGTTTCTACACACCCCATTTAGCCATACCCTAGGTTTAGCTGTATTTCTACACACCCCATTTAGCCATACCCTAGGTTTAGCTGTATTTCTACACACCCCATTTAGCCATACACTAGGTTTAACTGTGTTTTCTACACACCCCATTTAGCCATACCCTAGATTTAGCTGTATTTCTACACACCCCATTTTGCCTGTATTTCTACACACCCCATTTTGCCATACCCTAGGTTTAGCTGTGTTTCTACACACCCCATTTAGCCATACACTAGTTTTAGCTGTATTTCTACCTACCCCATTTAGCCATACCTTTAGGTTTAGCTGTATTTCTACACACCCCATTTAGCCAAAGACTAGGTTTAGCTGTTTTTCTACACACCCCATTTAGCCATACACTAGATTTAGCTGTATTTCTACACACCCCATTTAGCCATACCCTAGGTTTAGCTGTATTTCTACACACCCCATTTAGCCATACACTAGGTTTAACTGTGTTTCTACACACCCCATTTAACCATACCCTAGGTTTAGCTGTATTTCTACACACCCCATTTAGCCAAAGACTAGGTTTAGCTGTTTTTCTACACACCCCATTTAGCCATACACTAGATTTAGCTGTATTTTTTCTACACACCCCATTTAGCCATACCCTAGGTTTAGCTGTATTTCTACACACCCCATTTAGCCATACCCTAGGTTTAGTTGTATTTCTACACACCCCATTTAGCCATACCCTAGGTTTAGCTGTATTTCTACACACCCCATTTAACCATACCCTAGGTTTAGCTGTATTTCTACACATCCCATTTAGCCATACCCTAGGTTTAGCTTTATTTCAACACCCCCAAACAACTTCCTGCGGCTACAGGACAGAGGAGGAGGGGAGGGGAGATGGATAGTGAGAGAGAAGAGGAGGAGAGAGAGGGAGATGTCAAAAGAGATAGGGCTGACAGACTAACACGCAGTCAACTGAATATCTTTTCATAACTGACTTCTCACCAGTTATGTCATTATAACCAGTAACCTTTCCACTCTTCCACTCCTGGTCTGGCTCAGCTTGACCTCTGACCTATGAAATGAATGATTTCAAAAACAGACAAAAGCAAAGGTATTAAATTATATATAAACTTATCTGCAAAGAGAGGTTCACCTTTCCATGGAAGGGGAATGTGTGTACACATGGGTGTTGTTGCGTCATACCATCGATAAGCCTATCTTCCCCATCACATCATGAAAGGTCATGTTGATGTTCATTTCTCCTCTCTTTTGCCGCTCCCCCTCTCTCTCTCTCTCTCTCAGTAACATTCAAAGGGGTTTTATTGACACGGGAAACATATGTTACCATTGACAAAGCAAGTGAAATAAACAATCACAAACAGTAAACTTTAAACACACAAAAGTTTCAAAAGACAAAGACATTTGAAATGTTAATAATTTAACTATAAACAAACAAAACAAAAAATATGAGTGTATCAGTCCTGACCTGTATAGGCCGTCGGTCAATACACTGTAAATTAAATATAAACTAGCTGGCTCCACTAGGGTCCTCTCAGCCAGCTGGCTCCACTAGGGTCCTCTCAGCCAGATGGCTCAACTAGGGTCCTCTCAGCCAGGTGGCTCCACTAGGGCCCTCTCAGCCAGGTGGCTCCACTAGGGTCCTCTCAGCCAGATGGCTCAACTAGGGTCCTCTCAGCCAGGTGGCTCCACTAGGGCCCTCTCAGCCAGGTGGCTCCACTAAGCCCTCTCAGCCAGGTAGCTCCACTAGGGTTCTCTCAGCCAGGTGTTTCCACTAGGACCCTCTCAGCCAGGTGGCTCAACTAGGGTCCTCTCAGCCAGGTGGCTCCACTAGGGTCCTCTCAGCCAGGTGGCTCCACTAGGGCCCTCTCAGCCAGTTGGCTCCACTAGGGTCCTCTCAGCCAGCTGGTGTGTGTAGGAGAGTGTGAGCTGTGTGTGCAAAATGTAGAAGTACAAATGGCAAGGAACATGAAATAAACTGATAAATCTAGGCCTAGGTTTTATTTTTCAGTGGTGTTTGTTCTCCACTGGTTACCCTATTCTTATCACAACAGGTCACACATTTTGCTGCCATGATTGCACGCTGCTGTATTTCGCCTAACAGATATGGGAGCTTATCAATATTATATTTGTTTTCAAAGTATTTGGGGGTCCTTGTAATCTGAGGGAAATATGTCTCTCTCACATCATCGTTTAATTGGCAGGAGGTTAGGAGGGGCAGCTTAGTTTCCTCTCCTCTTCTCCCCCTCTCCTCTTCTCCCCCCTCTCCTGTTCTCCCCTTCTCCTCTTCTCTCCCCTCTCCTCTTCTCCCCCCTCTCCTCTCCTCTCCTCTCCTCTTCTCCCCCTCTCCTCTTCTCCCCCTCTCTCTCACATCATCGTTTAATTGGCAGGAGGTTAGGAGGGGCAGCTCAGTTTCCTCTCCTCTTCTCCCCCTCTGCTCTTCTCCCCCCTCTCCTGTTCTCCCCTTCTCCTCTTCTCTCCCCCTCTCCTCTTCTCCCCCCTCTCCTCTCCTCTCCTCTCCTCTTCTCCCCTCTCCTCTTCTCCCCCCTTTCCTCTTCTCCCCCTCTCCTCTTCTCCCCCCTCTCCTCTCCTCACCTCTCCTCTTCTCCCCACTCCCCTCTCCTTTTCTCCCCCTCTCCTATTCTCCCCCCTCTCCTCTCCTCACCTCTCCTCTTCTCCCCCCTCCCCTCTTCTCTTCTCCCCCTCTCCTCTTCTTCCCCTCTCCTCTCCTCTCTCTCACCTCACCTCTCCTCTTCTCCCCCTCTCCTCTTCTCCCCCCTCTCCTCTTCTCCCCCTCTCCTCTTCTCCCCCTCTCCTCTTCTCCCCCCTCTCCTCTTCTCCCCTCTCCTCTTTTCCCCCTCTCCTCTTCTCCCCTCTCTCCTCTTCTCCCCCCTCTCCTCTTCTCCCCCCTCTCCTCTCCTCACCTCTCCTCTTCTCCCCACTCCCCTCTCCTCTTCTCCCCCTCTCCTATTCTCCCCCCTCTCCTCTCCTCACCTCTCCTCTTCTCCCCCCTCCCCTCTTCTCTTCTCCCCCTCTCCTCTTCTCCCCCTCTCCTCTCCTCTCCTCACCTCTCCTCTTCTCCCCTCTCCTCTTCTCCCCCTCTCCTCTTCTCCCCCTCTCCTCTTATACCCCTCTCCTCTTCTCCCCCCTCTCCTCTTCTCCCCCTCTCCTCTTCTCCCCCCTCTCCTCTCCTCACCTCTCCTCTTCTCCCCCCTCCCCTCTTCTCTTCTCCCCCTCTCCTCTTGTCCCCCTCTCCTCTCCTCTCCTCACCTCTCCTCATCTCCCCTCTCCTCTTCTCCCCCCTCTCCTCTTCTCCCCCTCTCCTTTTCTACCCCCTCTCCTCTCCTCACCTCTCCTCTTCTCCCCCCTCCCCTCTTCTCTTCTCCCCCTCTCCTCTTCTCCCCCTCTCCTCTCCTCTCCTCACCTCTCCTCTTCTCCCCCTCTCCTCTCCTCTCCTCTCCTCTCCTCTCCTCTCCTCTCCTCTCCTCTCCTCTCCTCTCTCCTCTCCTCTCCTCTCCTCTCCTCTCCTCTCCTCTCCTCTCCTCTCCTCTCCTCTCCTCTCCTCTCCTCTCCTCTTCTCCCCCCTCCCCCCTCCCCTCTCCTCTTCTCCCCCTCTTCTCTTATCCCCAATCTCCTCTCCTCACCTCTCCTCTTCTCCCCCCTCCCCTCTTCTCTTCTCCCCCTCTCCTCTTCTCCCCCTTTCCTCTCCTCTCCTCTCCTCACCTCTCCTCTTCTCCCCCTCTCCTCTTCTCCCCCCTCTCCTCTTCTCCCCCTCTCCTCTTCTCCCCCTCTCCTCTTCTCACCCCTCTACTCTCCTCACCTCTCCTCTTCTCCCCACTCCCCTCTCCTCTTCTCCCCCTCTCCTCTTCTCCCCCCTCTCCTCTCCTCACCTCTCCTCTTCTCCCCCCCCCCTCTTCTCTTCTCCCCCTCTCCTCTTCACCCCCTCTCCTCTCCTCTCCTCACCTCTCCTCTTCTCCCCTCTCCTCTTCTCCCCCCTCTCCTCTTCTCCCCCTCTCCTCTTCTCCCCCTCTCCTCTTCTCCCCCCTCTCCTCTTCTCCCCCCTCTCCTCTCCTCACCTCTCCTGTACTCCCCCCTCCCCTCTCCTCTTCTCCCCCTCTCCTCTCCTCACCTCTCATCTTCTCCCCCCTCCCCCTTCTCTTCTCCCCCTCTCCTCTTCTCCCCCTCTCCTCTCCTCTCCTCACATCTCCTCTTCTCCCCCTCTCCTCTTCTCCCCCTCTCCTCTTCTCCCCTCTCCTCTCCTCACCTCTCCTCTTCTCCCCCTCTCCTCTTCTCCCCCTCTCCTCTTCTCCCCCTCTCCTCTTCTCCCCCTCTCCTCTTCTCCCCCCTCTCCTCTTCTCCCCCCTCTCCTCTCCTCACCTCTCCTGTACTCCCCCCTCCCCTCTCCTCTTCTCCCCCCTCTCCTCTCCTCACCTCTCATCTTCTCCCCCCTCCCCCCTTCTCTTCTCCCCCTCTCCTCTTCTCCCCCTCTCCTCTCCTCTCCTCACATCTCCTCTTCTCCCCCTCTCCTCTTCTCCCCCTCTCCTCTTCTCCCCCTCTCCTCTTCTCCCCTCTCCTCCTTTCCCCCTCTCCTCTTCTCCCCCTCTCCTCTTCTCCCCCTCTCACTTCTCCCCTTCTCCTCTTCTCTCCCCCTCTCCTCTTCTCCCCCCTCTCCTCTCCTCACCTCTCCTCTCCTCACCTCTCCTCTCTTCTCTTCTCCATCTCCTCTTCTCCCCCTCTCCTCTCCTCTCCTCACCTCTTCTCATCTCCCCCTCTCCTCTTCTCCCCCCTCTCCTCTTCTCCCCCTCTCCTCTTCTCCCCCCTCTCCTCTTCTCCCCCTCTCCTCTTCTCCCCCTCTCCTCTTCTCCCCCCTCTCCTCTTCTCTCCCCCTCTCCTCTTCTCCACCCTCTTCTCTTCTCCCCTCTCCTCTTCTCCCCCTCTCCTCTTCTCCCCCTCTCCTCTTCTCCACCCTCTCCTCTTCTCCCCCCTCTCCTCTTCTCATCCTCTCCTCTTCTCCCCCTCTCCTCTTCTCTCCTATTCTCCCCCTCTCCTCTTCTCCCCCTCTCCTCTTCTCCCCATCTCCTCTTCTCCCCCCTCTCCTCTCCTCACCTCTCCTCTTCTCCCCCTCTCCTCTTCTCCCCCTCTCCTCTCCTCACCTCTCCTCTTCTTCCCCCTCCCCTCTTCTCTCTCCCCCTCTCCTCTCCTCACCTCTCCTCTTCTCCCCCCTCTCCTCTTCTCCTCTTCTCCCCCTCTCCTCTTCTCCCCCTCTCCTCTTCTCCCCCCTCTCCTGTTCTCCCCTTCTCCTCTTCTCCCCGTCTCCTCTTCTCCCCCTCTCCTCTTCTCCCCCCTCTCCTATTCTCCCCCTCTCCTCTTCTCCCCCTCTCCTATTCTCCCCCCTCTCCTCTCCTCACCTCTCCTCTTCTCCCCACTCCCCTCTCCTGTCTCCCCCTCTCCTCTCCTCACCTCTCCTCTTCTCCCCCTCTCATCTTCTCCCCCTCTCCTCTTCTCCCCCTCTCCTCTTCTCCCCCCTCTCCTCTTCTCCCCCTCTCCTCTTCTCCCCGCTCTCCTCTTCTCCCCTCTCCTCTTCTCCCCCTCTCCTCTTCTCCCCCTCTCCTCTTCTCCCCCTCTCATCTTCTCCCCCTCTCCTCTCCTCACCTCTCCTCTTCTTCCTCCTCCCTCTTCTCTTCACCCCCTCTCCTCTTCTCGCCTCTCCTCTCCTCTCCTCACCTCTCCTCTTCTCCCCCTCTCCTCTTCTCCCCCTCTCCTCTTCTCCCCCTCTCCTCTTCTCCCCCTCTCCTGTTCTCCCCTTCTCCTCTTCTCTCCCCCTCTCCTCTACTCCCCCTCTCCTCTCCTCTCCTCTTCTCCCCCTCTCCTCTTCTCCCCCTCTCCTCTTCTCCCCCCTCTCCTCTTCTCCCCCCTCTCCTCTTCTCCCCCCTCTCCTCTCCTCACCTCTCCTCTTCTCCCACTCCCCTCTCCTCTTCTCCCCCTCTCCTCTTCTCCCCCCTCTCCTCTCCTCACCTCTCCTCTTCTACCCCCTCCCCTCTTCTCTTCTCCCCCTCTCCTCTCCTCTCCTCTCCTCACCTCTCCTCTTCTCCACCCTCTCCTCTTCTCCCCCTCTCCTCTTCTCCCCCTCTCCTCTCCCCCTCCCCTCTCCTCTTCTCCCACTCTCCTCTTCTCCCCACTCTCCTCTCCTACCTCTCCTCTTCTCCCCCTCTCCTCTTCTCCCCCTCTCCTCTTCTCCCCCTCTCCTGTTCTCCCCTTCTCCTCTTCTCCCCGTCTCCTCTTCTCCCCCTCTCCTCCTCTCCTCTTCTCCACCTCTCCTCTTCTCCCCCCTCTCCTCTCCTCACCTCTCCTCTTCTCCCCCTCCCTCTCCTCTTCTCCCCCTCTCCTCTTCTCCCCCCTCTCCTCTCCTCACCTCTCCTCTTCTCCCCCTCTCATCTTCTCCCCCCTCTCCTCTTCTCCCCCTCTCCTCTTCTCCCCCTCTCCTCTTCTCCCCCTCTCCTCTTCTCCCCGCTCTCCTCTTCTCCCCCCTCTCCTCTTCTCCCCCTCTCCTCTTCTCCCCTCTCCTCTTCTCCCCCTCTTCTCTTCTCCCCCTCTCCTCTCCTCACCT
>NW_028160138.1:0-59326 GCF_964263955.1 Coregonus lavaretus
TGTTGTGTCACCTCTGTAACCAGTTATCAAACATACTGACCTTTCTGACCCTATCCCATGGCCCTACTTTCTACAACTGAACATTTAAATTCCTCTATGAGTTTTGTTTAGTGTCCATTTACTTATTTATGTATTTGTTGTATATTGGGGTTGTGCTGCAGAGCATCATGGGGGTTTGTATGTATTGAGATGATCACGTTCCAGATAAATGGTTGAACTGATTCCTGTCTCCTGTCTCATCATTATTGAATTGTTATACAGACTTGGTTATAAAACCCACGAGACATAACAAAAGATTGGTGATGAGTAAGTCTGAATCTACAGGAACTATTCTGTCTGGAAGAAGTGGGTTTTTACAACTGTTTAAAACTGTTATTTTCTGTGGTACAGAATAGGCTAATGTTAGCACAGTGTATTGCTAGCAGAGGCAAGTGCATAGTCTAGCTAGCTAAGAAAGAGTGTTAACCAGTGGTGTAAAGTACTTAAGTAAAAATACTTTAAAGTACTACTTAAGTAGTTTTTTGGGGTATCTGTACTTGACTTTACTATTTATATTTTTGACAACTTTTACTTTTACTTCACTACATTCCTAAAGAAAATAATGAACTTTTTACTCCATACATTTTCCCTGACACCCAAAAGTACTTGTTACATTTTGAATGCTTAGCAGGACAGAAAATGGTCCAATTCACCCACTTATCAAGAGAACATCCCTACTGCCTCTGATCTGGCAGACTCACTAAACACAAATGCTTTGTTTGTAAATTGTCTGAGTGTTGGAGTGTGCCTCTGGCTGAACGTACATTTTAAAAACAAGAAAATCGTCTGGTTTGATTTATGTAAGGAATTTGAAATGATTTATACTTGTACTTTTACTTTTGATACTTTAGTATATTATAGCAATTACATTTACTTTTGATACTTAAGTATATTTAAAACCAAATACTTTTAGACTTTTACTCAAGTAGTATTTTACTGGGTGACTTTCACTTTTAGTTGAGTCATTTTCTATTAAGGTATCTTTACTTTTACTCAAGTATGACAATTGGGTACTTTTTCCACCACTGGAGTTAACATCGTCATGGACGGCAGAAAAGGACTGGAGACGGACATCGCATAACTTAGTCCAAGTGGTGGTCAGAATGTTTGTCTTAACTAGCCTGATAACTCCAACATGTCTGATATGAACATTGACATAAACCCTCTACACACTTGAGTTTCTCCAGTCTGCAGTGTGGATCCTCCAGTCCAGCAGAGAGCAGTCTGACTCCTGAGTCTCCTGGGTGATTGTAGCTCAGGTCCAGCTCTCTCAGGTGTGAGGGGTTTGACCTCAGAGCTGAGATCAGTGAAGCACAGCCTTCCTCTGTGACTAGACAGCCTGACAGCCTGCAAAGAGTCAAATCATATTAAAACCACACTGCTATTCTTTGGTGGGGAAGATATTGGCAGTATATTTTTCAACATTTTCAGTTAAATCAGTGTCCTGAAACCTGCTCTATCTATTCATAAATGGATGTTTCATTATTAGAAATGACAAATTATCAAAGTACTGCTTGTAGAGAGAAAAATGTATGGTCCAAATATTTGAGTAGACTGACCAGAGCAGTTTAAAAAGCAGTATCAGTCAAAAGACAGACAGTGAGGTATCAGATTAAGATTGTATTGAGTATACAGTCCACACCATATCTACAGTGCATTCAAAAAGTATTCAGACCCCTTGACTTTTTCCACATTTTGTTAAGTTACAGCCTTATTCTAAAATAGATTAAATTAGTTATTTTTCCCCATCAATTTACACACAATACCCCATAATGACAAAGTGAAAACAGGTTTTTAGACATGTTTGCAAATATATAGAAATACCTTATTTACAGAAGTTTTCAGACCCTTTGCTATGAGATTCGAAATTGAGCTCATGTGCATCCTGTTTCCGTTGATCATCCCTGAGATGTTTCTACAACTTGATTGGATTCCACCTGTGGTAAATTCAATTGATTGGACATGATTTGGAAAGGCACACACCTGTCTATATAAGGTCCCACAGTTGACAGTGCATGTCAGAGCAAAAACCAAGCCATGAGGTCGAAGGAATTGTCCGTAGAGCTCCGAGACAGGATTGTGCCGAGGGGAAGGGTACCAAAAAATTTCTGCAGCATTGAAGGTCCCCAAGAACACAGTGGCCTCCATCATTCTTAAATGGAATAAGTTTGGAACCACCAAGATTCTTCCTAGAGCTTGCCGCCCGGCCAAACTGAGCAATCAGGAGAGAAGGGCCTTGGTCAGGGAGGTGACCAAGAACCCGATGGTCACTCTGACAGAGCTCCAGAGTTCCTCTGTGGATATGGGAGAACCTTCCAGAAGGACATCTCTGCAGCACTCCACCAATCAGGTCTTTATGGTAGAGTGGCCAGACGGAAGCCACTCCTCAGTAAAAGGCACATGACAGCCGCTTGGAGTTTGCCAAAAGGCACCTAAAGACTCTCAGACCATGAGAAACAAGATTCTCTGGTCTGATGAAACCAAGATTGATCTCTTTGGCCTGAATGCCAAGCGTCACGTCTGGAGGAAACCTGGCACCATCCCTACGGTGAAACATGGTGGTGGCAGCATCATGCTGTGGGGATGTTTTTTAGTGGCAGGGACTGGGAGACTAGTCAGGATCGAGGGAAAGATGAACAGAGCAAAGTACAGAGAGATCCTTGATGAAAACCTGCTCCAGAGCGCTCTGGACCTCAGACTGGGGTGAAGGTTCCCCTTCCAACAGGACAATGAGCCTAAGCACACAACCAAGACAACACAGGAGTTCTAAAAACCCATAACTTTGTCATTATGGGATGTTGTGTGTAGATTGATGAGGGAAAAAAACAGTTTAATCAATTTTAGAATAAGGCTTTAACGTAACAAAATGTGGAAAAAGTCAAGGGGTCTGAATACTTTCCGAAAGCACTGTGTAACTATACACTATATATACAGCAGTATGTGGACACCCTTTCAAATTAGTGGATTTGGATATTTCAGCCACACCGGTTGCTGACAGGTGTATAAAATCGAGCACACAGCCATGCAATCTCCATAGACACTAAGCGGTCCCGTTCTGTGACCTTGTGTGGCCTACAACTTCACGGCTGAGCCGTTGTTGCTCCTAGACGTTTCAAATTCACAATAAAAGCACTTACAGTTGACTGGGGCAGCTCTAGCAGGGCAGAAATGTGACTTGTTGGAAAGATGGCATTTTATGACGGTGCCATGTTGAAAGTCAATGAGCACTTCAGTAAGGCCATTCTACTGCCAATGTTTGTCTATGGAGATTGCATGGCTGTGTGCTCGATTTCATACACCTGTCAGCAACGGGTTTGGCTGAAATAGCCAAATCCACTAATTTGAAGGGTTGTCCACATACTTTTGTATATATAGTGTATTTCCCTGGTATATTACTCATGTCTCACCAGTCCAGTTATGCTGCTCTGGCGCCATCCTGTGGACTGCTGGGAACACAACTTCAACTCCATTACATTCAATGTATCCCACAAAGTGCCACTTGGCTGGACAAAGCAGTCTGAATGGAAATCAGGTCCATATATGAAATCAAGCAGACACACAGCCTTACATGTCATATCACTGAGTCTCAGTTTAAATCACGGTTTAAACATAACAAGTCATTGCAAGTGAAAACATTTCTCAATTAGGTTTTAGGTTTTATTCACACCAAAGAAAAGAAGTGAAAGACAAAACACTGCAGATAAATAAACAGGTAAAAACGGTGTTCAGGTGAGGATGGGAAGCTCAAAAGGGCTGATATGAAAACCACACCACAAATAAAAGTAAAAAAAAAAAAGTTTGTTCAATCAGTTAAACAAAACATATTAATTTTAATTATAAATGTATATATATATATAAGTGGTTTGCGAAAGTATTCACTCCCCTTGGCATTTTTCCTATTTTGTTGCCTTACAACCTGGAATTAAAATTGATTTTTTGGGGGTTTGTATCAATTGATTTACACAACATGCCTACCACTTTGAAGATGAAAAATATTTTTTATTGTGAAACAAACAAGAAATAAGACAACAAGACTGAAAACTTGAGCGTGCATAACTATTCACCCCCCCCCCCCCAAAGTCAATACTTTGTAGAGCCACCTTTTGCAGCAATTACAGCTGCAAGTCTCTTGGGGTATGACTCTATAAGCTTGGCACATCTAGCCACTGGGATTTTTGCCCATTCTTCAAGGCAAAACTGCTCCAGCTCCTTCAAGTTGGATGGGTTCTGCTGGTGTACAGCAATCTTTAAGTCATACCACAGATTCTCAATTGGATTGAGGTCTGGGCTTTGACTAGGCCATTCCAAGATATTTAAATGTTTCCCCTTAAACCACTCAAGTGTTGCTTTAGCAGTATGCTTAGGGTCATTGACCTGCTGGAAGGTGAACCTCCGTCCCAGTCTCAAATCTCTGGAAGACTGAAACAGGTTTCCCTCAAGAATTTCCCTGTGTTTAGCGCCTTCCATCATTCCTTCAATTCTGACCAGTAAGAGTTGATATATCATGTAGATTAAACACAGTGGAGAAACATTGGAGAACCACTCAGAGATGTATTCATCTACAGGACTGAGACACTGTAGAACCACTCAGAGAGGTATTCATCTACAGGACTGAGACACTGTAAAACCACTCAGAGAGGTATTCATCTACAGGACTGGGACACTGTAGAACCACTCAGAGAGGTATTCATCTACAGGACTGGGACACTGGAGAACCACTCAGAGAGGTATTCATCTACAGGACTGGGACACTGTAAACCACTCAGAGAGGTATTCATCTACAGGACTGGGACACTGTAAAACCACTCAGAGAGGTATTCATCTAAAGGACTGGGACACTGTAGAACCACTCAGAGAGGTATTCATCTACAGGACTGGGACACTGTAGAACCACTCAGAGAGGTATTCATCTACAGGACTGAGACACTGTAAAACCACTCAGAGAGGTATTCATCTACAGGACTGAGACACTGTAGAACCACTCAGAGAGGTATTCATCTACAGGACTGGGACACTGTAAAACCACTCAGAGAGGTATTCATCTACAGGACTGAGACACTGTAAAACCACTCAGAGAGGTATTCATCTACAGGACTGAGACACTGTAAAACCACTCAGAGAGGTATTCATCGACAGGACTGAGACACTGTAAAACCACTCAGAGAGGTATTCATCTACAGGACTGGGACACTGTAAAACCACTCAGAGAGGTATTCATCTACAGGACTGGGACACTGTAAAACCACTCAGAGAGGTATTCATCTACAGGACTGAGACACTGTAAAACCACTCAGAGAGGTATTCATCTACAGGACTGAGACACTGTAAAACCACTCAGAGAGGTATTCATCGACAGGACTGAGACACTGTAAAACCACTCAGAGAGGTATTCATCTACAGGACTGGGACAATGTAAAACCACTCAGAGAGGTATTCATCTACAGGACTGGGACACTGTAAAACCACTCAGAGAGGTATTCATCTACAGGACTGGGACACTGTAGAACCACTCAGAGAGGTATTCATCTACAGGACGGAGACACTGTAAAACCACTCAGAGAGGTATTCATCTACAGGACTGAGACACTGTAGAACCACTCAGAGAGGTATTCATCTACAGGACTGGGACACTGTAAAACCACTCAGAGAGGTATTCATCTACAGGACTGAGACACTGTAAAACCACTCAGAGAGGTATTCATCTACAGGACTGGGACACTGTAAAACCACTCAGAGAGGTATTCATCTACAGGACTGGGACACTGTAAAACCACCCAGAGAGGTATTCATCTACAGGACTGGGACACTGGAGAACCACTCAGAGAGGTATTCATCTACAGGACTGGGTGGGTATTATTAGTCTGTTCTGAGTAGAAATGGATATAAACAGTGATTAAAACACAAAAACAGCGAGTTTAGTGCCCAGATTCTGACACTTATCTCCAAGAAGATAATTTCCATGTATAGTTATTTTGATACTACACGCAAAGGGCTTCTTCGTTTGTCCACATAGGAAAACCCTTTTTTTGTTTCAGGTAGAACCCTCGGGTGGTGAAAAAGGTTCTACTTAGAACCTTTTAGTGGTGAAAGGGTTCCACTTGTAACAAAAAAAAAATATTTTCAGAGGGTTCTCCTACGAGGATAATTGAAAAACCATTACGGTTCTAGGTAGCGCCTTCTTTTCTAAGAGTGTAGTCTGAGGTTAACTTATAGAACATGACTTTTCCTGTTGATTCTTCTGCTCCAAGTCTTTCTCTAGCTCAGAGTTCTTCTGCTTCAAGTCTTTAGAAGTTTTCTTTAATTCAGAGTTCTTCTGCTTTAAGTCTTCAGAAGTTTTCTTTAATTCAGAGTTCTTCTGCTTTATGTCTTCATAAGTTTTCTCTAGCTCAGAGTTCTTCTGCTTTAAGTCTTCAGAAGTTTTCTCTAGTTCAGATTTCTTCTGCTTTAAGTCTTTAGAAGTTTTCTTTAATTCAGAGTTCTTCTGCTTTAAGTCTTCATACGTTTTCTCTAGTTCAGAGTTCTTCTGCTTTAAGTCTTCAGAAGTTTTCTCTTGTTCAGAGTTCTTCTGCTTTAAGTCTTCAGAAGTTTTCTCTAGTTCAGAGTTCTTCTGCTTTAAGTCTTCAGAAGTTTTCTCTAGTTCAGAGTTCTTCTGCTTTAAGTCTTCAGAAGTTTTCTCTAGTTCAGAGTTCTTCTGCTTTAAGTCTTCAGAAGTTTTCTCTAGTTCAGAGTTCTTCTGCTTTAAGTCTTCAGAAGTTTTCTCTAGTTCAGAGTTCTTATTTCCCTCATTAAAATGCAAATCAATCCATAACATTTTTGAAATGCTTTTTTCTGGATTTTTTTTGTTGCTATTCTGTCTCTCACTGTTCAAATAAACCTACCATTAAAATTATAGACTGATACTTTCTTTGTCAGTGGGCAAACGTACAAAATCAGCAGGGGATCAAATACTTTTTCCCTCACTGTACATACATACAGTACATATCCTTTAAAAAAAAAATATTCCCCTTTATTACTTTCCAACCCCTTCCCTAATTGGAGTAAACTAGTGAACAACAACGCTTAGGCCTTTACTTCCAGCTTATACTTACTATATAAATTTTATGGACACAGTCAATTTTACAATAATTATATTTTGTTTGTTTTTGCTCCTGAACTTCTTCTACTCTCAACCTCTCCGATCATTTTCATGATGTCCATCCGGTTTGCTTCTATATACCATATCTTTCTAACTGTGCTCTTTCCCAAAAGCTCCCAACCTACAACCTATATACTTATTATGGACACAGTATGCTTACGTTATTAGTTATCTTGTTATTATTTGTTGTTAGTTGTTATTAGTCCCATCCTTCAACTCTATTCAATACCTCCCATCTATCTCTTAACACCATCCATATTGGATTTCTATTTGCCATGTGTTTCTACTGTACTGTGATGTTTTACAAAAGTTCTGAACCTTTCTATTAATTTATATTATTACTATATTGTATTTTATGTAAAATTTCAGTATTTTTAAGTAAAAAATGTATATTGTAAAATTATGTAAATTCTACAGGTTACCCTACATTTATACAGGAGGTACCCGAAGTCATTGATGTGGATCAAGAAGCAACACCACAAACAGAAGTGATTGTTATAGAGGATAACGAGTTTGAGGAACAACAGACAGAAGCTGTATCTTTACTCAGTCACTCGCCATCAAGATATTTTAGACGTGAGTCAACATTTAAATGGGTAATAATCTTTATATAATAAACAATAAACAAAAGGTGTACTATGTTTTAATAACCTAATCTTGTGTTTACAGCTGACTCTCCATGTAGAAGCGTGTACAGCGTTCAACCCAGGCATTATGGACTCCTCCGTTGAATGACTGCTTGAATGATTGTGAAAACGACGTTCTCCTCTCTTTCTGTACAGCAGGCTTTGACATAGACGAAACTCAAACCAACCCAAGAACAGAGGGATTGTCATACCTAGACACGCCTCCAAACCCCCCCGAAGCGTTCAGTATATAATAGGGCACCGACACTATTTCAAAGTCCAGCACGGCTCCACAGACACATAGTTCAAGTTGACAGAATGGCTTCACCTTTGACAGAGGAGAACGATTGGTCTGAAAACGACTGGATTGAAGAACCAGCTCTTTATGGATATGGCCTGTTTTATTATTGATATAACTTTTAATGACTTTGTTAAAAACAATATTATGATTATTATTTTTGTAAAAAGACAGACTCAGACAATGGACAACGGGAAGAAAACACGCCTTCCATGACTCCACAGAAAAACAGTTTTAGTCAACAAACAGACAGCTATTTCCCTGTAACCCAAGTCCGAACAGTGAGGAACAGAAACAGTGAGTTAGGATATATTGATATGTTAACACATAATACATTAACTGTTTAAAAAAGCATTATATATTTTTTGTTATTATTAAAAAAATTAAATATTTGTTTTTATGTATTCTTATAATTTAGTTATTATTATTATTTTAATACACTATTTCTTATATATTTTATTCTATTGTGTTTTGGGGCTCCTCCAAGGCCTATACAAGCATAGCAGACCCAATACAACAAGAGGAAGAGGAGGAAGAGGAGGAAGAGGATGATGATGATATACTGATTACTGCATCTAAACAGGTCAATACATTCAATGATGATAGTGTCAATGATGTTAATGATGAAGATGATGTGTTGAGGTATGATGTGTTGAGGTATGTTGAGGATGATGTGTTGAGCTATGATGAGGATGATGTGTTGATGTATGATGAAGATGATGTGTTGATGTATGATGAAGATGATGTGTTGAGGTATGATGAGGATGATGTGTTGAGGTATGATGAGGATGATGTGTTGAGCTATGATGAGGATGATGTGTTGAGCTATGATGAGGATGATGTGTTGAGCTATGATGAGGATGATGTGTTGAGGTATGATGAGGATGATGTGTTGAGCTATAATGAGGATGATGTGTTGAGGTATGATGAGGATGATGTGTTGAGGTATGATGAGGATGATGTGTTGATGTATGATGAGGATGATGTGTTGAGCTATGATGAGGATGATGTGTTGAGGTATGATGAAAAACATGCCAAGTTTGATAAGCAGCAATCTGATGACAATATCAGAAACTTCACTTTTATAGTTCACATTTCTAGATCCTGTGATTCCTATCTTCTTTCCAATCCCTTGATCAAATCAAATCAAATCAAATTGTATTTGTCACATGTGCCGAATACAGCAGGTGTAGACCTTACAGTGAAATGCTTACTTACAAGCCCTTAACCAACAATTCAGCTTTAAGAAAAAAAAAGTGTTAAGAAAGTATTTATTAAAATAAACTTAAGTAAAAAATAAAAATATCTTCCATGGTTGTAAATCTTGCTTTCTGCCCCAGGCCATGTGTGTCTTAACCCAGAAGACTTTGGGGGAAATGTACCAGGAGTTCCAAGACAAGTGGTCCTCTTTCCAGGCTGCTGATGGGGTGAAAGGGAAGGTGATGTGGGAGTACGAAGGGACAGAACTCACAAGGTCTGATCCTCATGTTCCAGCTTTCCTTTCCACCTTTGACCCCAACCCCTGGAGCCGTGCCAGGCCTTGTTTGGGGGTCGTACCAATGCTTTGACCTTACGTTATATAGCTGATGAGGAAATTGGATATATAGATTATACTTCCCTTTATCCTCAAGTAATGAGTTCCTCTTGTTATCCTTTGGGGCATCCTGAAATTATTAACTGTGACTTTGACTTACCACAAAACTATTTTGCTTTGATAAAAGCAACTGTTTACCCTCCCCGGGGCTTGTTTTTGTCAGTGTTGCCTTACAAAGGACCTCAAGGAAAACTTTTCTTTCCCCTTTGTCACACCTGCAGTGAAAACAACAACCAGGAAAAGTCTTGTGATCATTCAGATCAAGAAAGAGCCCTGACCGGTATATGGTGTATGGTCGCAGTTGTAAATGAGAACTTGTTCTCAACTGGCTTACCTGGTTAAATAAAGGTTAAATAAATGACCAATCTGACATTTCAAATGTTTTGTTCTTGAATCAAGACATAGCTCTGGTGTAATGTTTTCCCTCTCCTTCAGCCCTAATCACAGGTGTCCCTTGTTTTCCTGATTGGTGGTCGTTGGGGTGTCCCACCTGTCCGACATCCGTTCGTCTGCTGATTGCTGAGGTGGAAGAAGGGGTTCTACCCCCGAGTAATGGAAACGTGTTTCTTGCAGCTTTTACCACGGCCTGTGGGCGACTTGAACTACACACCCTCATGGAGCACCTGCAGAGTCGGGTTCTTTACCATGACACAGCCTCTGTGGTCTATGGAAGCAAACCTGGTGATTCAAACCCCCCTCTTAGCAACTATCTGGGAGGTTTAACGAGTACGTTCAGCCAACCCCAGTTGCTAACACCCACAGATCAACACCTAGAAACTCTCCAAACAACAAATAAAAACCATTCTCAAACAGCGTTCTGCCTTTACCTTTATCGTAGGGTTAGAAACTAACTTTACAACTTTAACAATCCTAGATTGCTGCAGTAGCTTAATGTTTGGTTCAGTTTATCTGTTAGGATATTGTGTCAGTAATATTTCTGTAGTTACCTCAGCTAAAAGTTTCTATATTCCTCAGTTAATGTTATCTTTCATACTCTGCTTCTTTCCAACACTGCTTTTTTATCCCTGATGTTTTTTAAAACTCTTTTTATTCTCTTTGTCCCGTTTCTTCACTTCCCATTAAGAAAACACCCTCTCTTCCCTGTGCTTCGTCACTATCCTATTAGTATCCCCTGTTATCAACTAAGATCATAGCCACAGCTCTTATGAAACCACCAATCCACCATTATTGGAAGTCAGCAGATCTGGGTAACTGTCCTTTCTAAGTAGGCTACAAGTAACAAACCAAACAGTTGCTGTAGTTGATCAGCATATATTGAATTTATATCCATATTATCAATATCCAGTTTATTGACAGACATTACGCCACCATTCGCCATCGTTTAATCTAGCACACCATAATGCAACGTAAAAAAAAATGACTACCACGAAATCGTCTCGCTAAACCAGCACGCTGCTAAATCTTCCATTCTACATCACCAAACCAAATACTTTGTAGTATCTGTCTAAGCAACACATACCAACAGTTGAATTACACTCAGAAACCCAGATTTTACTCTATTCCATTTACCCAATGCTATTGAAATGACAAATAAATCCCACAAATAGCCCAATTACACTGGTTTGTTATGTTATAAGTTACGTCTATAAATTCCACTCCTTATGGGTAGTTCATTTCTTAAACCTTATCTATATCAAATTATCCATCAATGGCTCAAACTCAGAAAACTTTTGTTAATTATTTCCCACCCCTGACGTACGTCTACGTTAGGGTGAGCAAGTTAATCAATACATATTATTCAAATGATCACTTTATCACCTCTCTAGTAATCGATTACACACACATAAAAATTCATCCTATTTTCACATCGTCACATACTCCATATAGAACTTTAGAAACTCCTATGTACTCACATCAAACAATCCCTTAGTGTTTTGTTTAACGATCCTCACTCAACACAAATCAACTTCTTCAAACATACTCCACAATATAATGTTATATCAAAGCTTATTATCCAAACTTATATCAAATGATCATAAACACATTCATATAATTTATTATGCACCCTTTCAGATTAACATGACTTCCTGCTCTTTGTTCATAAAATACCACATGTTGTTCCATATACCTCGATGCCATCTGGTGAACAAAAAATGGTGGCATTGAGTTGACTTAAAAGGTCTCTTCCCATTAACGCCATAGGAGTTGCAGCGCTTCCTATACATGAATGTTGAAAAATAATATCTTCCAAATCAATTTGTAATGAGAGAGATATAGGATTAATTTGCATAGTTCCACTAATTCCGATAGACTGGACTTTCTGATTACTTAAAGGACACCTTCAATCTGGTTGCCTTAAACATGACATAGTTGCCCCTGTATCTATTAGAAATTGAATTATTTTACCAGATACACATAAACTTAACTGTGGTATTTCCGTTTGGTCTCAAAGTTATCATATATTTTGACCTGATTTTTGGATTTTATATATTTTTTGTATAAATAACCAATCATATTGTCACTATCCTCTTCTACGTCTTCCCCTGTACTAGAAGCTGGAGGCTGAATAGTGTTCGCTAACTGTGGATATAACCAATCATATTGTCACTATCCTCTTCTACGTCTTCCCCTGTACTAGAAGCTGGAGGCTGAATAGAGTTCGCTAACTGTGGATATAACCAATCATATTGTCACTATCCTCTTCTACGTCTTCCCCTGTACTAGAAGCTGGAGGCTGAATAGAGTTCGCTAACTGTGGATATAACCAATCATATTGTCACTATCCTCTTCTACGTCTTCCCCTGTACTAGAAGCTGGAGGCTGAATAGAGTTCGCTAACTGTGGATAAATTCCTTTCATACTTCCAGATCCTTTTATAGCCCCTTGTGGACTGACTCTTTTCATAAGGTAGATTATGTTGCTCCATTGCCAAATTACCTAATTTCTTAACTGACTTTTCCTCCTTCCTAATGATATTTACAGTCCATTGTGCACTCATTAAATCTCATGATTTACACACCTCTTTCATGTCATTTAAATCCCATTTCAGGTACCTTATGGCTTTATTATCAATTATATACTTTCGCTCTACTTGTAATTTAACCCTTTTAAAACTACCAGCTTGAGGATAGTCATTATATGTCCATGCTGATAAATCACTAAAATATAGTTCCACATAGAAAAATCCTCATTTACTTAACATCCATTTGCACATTGTCTGATTTTCACTACTTTTAAAAGACACTTGTTTTAAATGCGGATTTGTCTGTAATAATTCAGTCGTTTCCCTTCTCTCTCTTCGAGGTAAAATGAAGCTCTGATTTACTCTTAATGGATACTGTTTTTCCAGATATCGGTCTACTAAGTTGGCTATCCATTACTTTTATTAGTTCATCCAATATTAGTAATCAAATACTGGAATCAAATCCCCAACTTGATCTTTATTAAAATGTAGTTAGCCTATTTTGTCATTGGTGCCATGATTCAACATGATCGCTCTGAGCATTTGTTGTTGAATCACAGCACCATGTTATTGGCTTATTTGCTATTTCTCCTTACATCTGTTTACGTACTTGAACACCACTCATCTGTTCCCCTCAACAAAATATTGCATTTTAAACGTTCGTTACAGCTCAGCTTTACCACAGATAAGCAGAATTTAACCTATTAACATAATGAAAAGTCTGCTTCCCTGTTAGTTCGGCTGTAAACTGCATCCTGTTCATTTAGACGCCAATCTGTTATGACCAGTTTCTCTGGTATCTCTTACTTCAGGATGTAAGAGAGTAGTCGACCACTTAGATGGAGAGTTGATTCATTGTTATTTAATGGTCACAGTACTGGATTCAATGACAAGCGGTACGGGCTTAGCCTCTTGTCATCTGAATGACTTCCATAGAAAACCTCTCAGTTTATATAATGCTCTCCGAGCTACTTCCATCCCACAGTTGCCAACCATTATTGAGTGTCACTCATCTCCTACAATAGGATCCCCGTACATAGTATCGTGTGGCACCCTAGCCAGGCCATTCCATCACGTACTCCTTCTAAGATTAGCAACAGTGGCCCCTAATCTATCTTGGCACGCCGACCTTCTGGCGCCCCATCCGTGACCGACACAACACATGGCGTGTCCTTCTCCTCTCTCTCACCTACAGCTGATGACTTTAAAGACATTAATAAATGCTGTATCAAAAGACGTTATATCAAACACCTTCCTAATATTGAGTTACCTCCCCACTTTTGCCCTCAGAACAGCCTCAATTTGTCAGGGCATGGACTCTACAAGGTGTTGAAAGCGTTCCACAGGGATGCTGGCCCATGTTGACGCCAATTCTTGTGTCAAGTTGGCTGGATGTCCTTTGTGTGGTGTACCATGAGCGTGAAAAACCCAGCAGCGTTGCAGTTCTTGACACAAACCGGTGTGCCTGGCACCTACTACCATACCCCGTTCAAAGGCACTTCAATATTTTGTCTTTCCCATTCACCCTCTGAATGGCACACACACACAATCCATGTCTCAATTGTCTCCAGGCTTAAAAATCCTTCTTTAACCTGTCCCGTCCCCTTCATCTGCAAGTGACATCAATAAGGGATCATAGCTTTCACCTGGATTCACCTGCTCAGTCTGTCATGGAAAGAGCAGGTGTCCTTAATGTTTTGTCCACTTAGTGTAAATTGCACAATAATTATCCATTGATGGATCTTTCTTATGTAGTCTATTGTTTTCTCTGTATTGAACCTGCCTGCCACCCACCCGCCTGGGGTCTGACTGGGATGTAAAATCAATAACGAAATTGTTTTCACAATTAACATGCATTTTTTGTTTCAAATATGTTTTATTATGAAAAGTACAATATATCCATGTACAATTGTACAATTATGGAGCATATGTCGATATAATTGTACAATTTGTTTATCAACATAAAAGACATACAAAGAATTATCACATTGGTATTTTAACGGTGTTATTGTAAAAGTTTAAATGTTTAAACAGAGGATACATCTAAAACAATATAAAACAAGTGCAGTATGTTCTGAGTATGTTACCTTACAGTTTTTTCCAACTGCTTACACACGCTTTCAAAACGATGTCTCCTTTTTTCAAAACTCTACACACAATTCCCAAAACTGCACACACAAAATGCAAAATGCCTCACATCTCCTTCAAAATGTAACACTGCATTCAAAATGCCATAAATACATGTCAGAATGAAGCATTTGCATCAAATGGCAAACACTTCTTTCATAATAGTAAATTTTTGGATATACCATGTAAACACTGTTGTTCTAAATCTAAAGCTCTTTGGTCTTTCATAGGCTTATGTCTACATTTCAATACAATGTTCTACAGTGAACGTAATCTGCTGAGAGGGGTAACAAGTACACTGTAAACACCAATGCAATGTAGAAACAGAACATATTTATTAGGCCAAACATTACTGTTGTAAACAGTAGCATACAACAAAACCATAAACATATATACAGTTTTTTCCAACTGCTTACACACAAAATCATTTCATGTCACACGATTTTTGAAACCTCTCACTCAAAGTGCAAAACTACACACCAAATCTCCAAAACCATAAGCTATTTCTCAGCCTTTGACTCAGTTGTCAATTGCATAAAACATTTTTTTCAAAAGACTACACACAATTCTCTACCTAAAACACAAAAATCTAACAGGAAGTGACTTGCTTTCCTTTTCCAAACACAACCAATCAAAATGCTACACTTATTCACCAGGTCAAACACACTCTCCTCGAATGTTCAAACACTAATTGCTTTACTGATCACTAACCAATCA
The DNA here is from genome assembly GCF_964263955.1 of Coregonus lavaretus. Lineage (NCBI taxonomy): Eukaryota > Metazoa > Chordata > Actinopteri > Salmoniformes > Salmonidae > Coregonus > Coregonus lavaretus. The sequence goes on from NW_028160138.1 coordinate 15,460, forward strand.
CTGCTTTACTGTAGTATAGGACTGTTTTGAACAATGGATGCCAACAATGGACAGAGAGCAAGAGGAGTAGGAGGGAGAGGCAGGGGACAACAACGAGGACAAATTCAAAGATGAAGAGTTGGAGGAGGAGGAGGAGGAGGAGGAGGAGGAAGAGGAAGAGGACGAGGGCAAAGAAGAGAAGGAAGGAGAGCCATCTCTGATGAGATTAGGGCAACACTTGTTGATCATGTGATCAACCACGGTTTGACCATGAGAGAGGCTGGACTGAGAGTCCAGCCCAACTTGAGTCGATTTACAGTGGTGTCCATAATTTGAACCTTCAGAAATGAGAACAGGTATGCAACCATCTAATGACTATTTTAGCATTAGAGTAATGTACTGTAAAATACGTATGACTGCATAGTATTGCATAAACATTTGTAACTCTAAGCCATCCATTTACTGCACTGCATTGAATGAATGAGGTTGGATATCATGCTGTACTACATTTTTGTGTACATTGTTTACAGTTCCTATGCTGAACACATACTGTGTTTGAATTCTGTTCAGAGTGGAAAGGCAAAGACATCATGGAGGACGAGGACGTTTGTTTACAGATGTACAAGAGACTGCAATTATAAATATGGTGTTGGCCAACAATGCAATTAGGATTTGAGAGATAAGAGAGCATATCTTGAATAATGACACCATATTTAACAACATCAATGCTGTAAGCCTGTCGACCATACAACGCATCCTCCAATGGCACCAAGTGACGATGAAACAACTTTACAAGGTGCCATTTGAGAGAAACTCTGACAGAGTCAAGAATCTGCGACATGACTTTGTAGAGGTATGTATGCAACACTACTTCCAGTACTTCAGACATACCATATTTACTCATCTGTATATCATTTTGTCTGTTACCAAACCAGTTTTGGGCCAGAACAGCCCGGTGAAAACTAACATTGTCCCATATAACCACAAATCTAGCAGGCTCCTGATATGGATCAGGGACAAGCATTGTGTAAATTGCATCCAGAAAAGTGAGGATATGGCCGGTGTTGTACGGACCCAGTGTGGCATTGTGATGGAGGACTCCGTTTTGAGTGATGGCAGCACACATAGTTATATTACCCCCACGCTGTCCAGGGACATTGGTAATTGCCCTCTGTCCTTTTACATTTATTCCGCGGCGCCTGGATTTGGTGAGGTTAAAGCCAACCTCATCCACATAAATAAATGTACATGGGCATCCATCTCCAATACTCTCTGTAACAGACAAAATGATATACAGATGAGTAAATATGGTATGTCTGAAGTACTGGAAGTAGTGTTGCATACATACCTCTACAAAGTCATGTCGCAGATTCTTGACTCTGTCAGAGTTTCTCTCAAATGGCACCTTGTAAAGTTGTTTCATCGTCACTTGGTGCCATTGGAGGATGCGTTGTATGGTCGACAGGCTTACAGCATTGATGTTGTTAAATATGGTGTCATTATTCAAGATATGCTCTCTTATCTCTCAAATCCTAATTGCATTGTTGGCCAAAACCACATTTATAATTGCAGTCTCTTGTACATCTGTAAACAAGTGTCCTCGTCCTCCATGATGTCTTTGCCTTTCCACTCTGTACAGAATTCAAACACAGTATGTGTTCAGCATAGGAACTGTAAACAATGTACACAAAAATGTAGTACAGCATGATAACCAACCTCATTCATTCAATGCAGTGCATTGAATGGATGGCTTAGAGTTACAAATGTTTATGCAATACTATGCAGTCATACGTATTTTACAGTACATTACTGTAATGCTAAAATAGTAATTAGATAGTTGCATACCTGTTCTCATTTCTGAAGGTTCGAATTATGGACGCCACTGTAAATCGACTCAATTGGGCTGGACTCTCAGTCCAGCCTCTCTCATGGTCAAACCGTGGTTGATCACATGATCAACAAGTGTTGCCCTAATCTCATCAGAGTTGGCTCTCCTTCCTTCTCTTCTTTGCCCTCGTCCTCTTCTTCCTCTTCCTCTTCCTCTTCCTCTACCTCCTACTCCTCCTCTTCCAATTATTTGTCATTGAATTTGTCCTCGTTGTTGTCCCCTGCCTCTCCCTCCTACTCCTCTTGCTCTCTGTCCATTGTTGGCATCCATTGTTCAAAAGAGTCCTATACTACAGTAAAGCAGTGATTGGTTAGTGCTCAGTTAAGCAATTAGTGTTTGAACATGTGAGGAGAGTGTCTTTGACCTGGTGAATAAGTGTAGCATTTTGATTGGTTGTGTTTGGAAAAGGAAAGCAAGTCACTTCCTGTTAGATTTTTGTGTTTTAGGTAGAGAATTGTGTGTAGTGTTTTGAAAAAAGTGTTTTATGCAATTGACAACTGAGTCAAAGCCTGAGAAATAGCTTATGGTTTTGGAGATTTTGTGTGTAGTTTTGCACTTTGAGTGAGAGGTTTCAAAAATCGTGTGACATGAAAAGATTTTGTGTGTAAGCAGTTGGAAAAAACTGTAACGTCAACTCATAACGTCACACTATAACTTCATGGGAGTCTTGTGGAAAGACTACATGTTGTTTTGGGTGGATTCATCAACATTTGCAGAATATTCCTGTAATGTCAGATGGCATCTTGTCAGACGGCAACAGCCTAGTCGGCTGCAGACACTCATAAGGAGTTCAAGTAGTTTATTTGCCATTTGCAGGTATGAAAAGTAATACATACATTGTAATTCCTTGTTGGAGCTCATATAGGACAGTACATACCAGTGGAGGCTGCTGAGGGGAGGACGGCTCATAATAATGGCTGGAACGGAGACAATTAAATGGCATCAAACACATGGAAACCATGGAAACCATGTATTTGATGTATTTGATACCATTCCACTCAATCCGCTCCAGCCATTACAAGCCTGTCCTCCCCAACTACGGTCCCACCAACCTCCTGTGGTACGTACACACAAACAGTAAAATATATCATAAGAACATCGATAAAACATGCAAAGTGGTAAGATCATAAAAGGACAAAAATGTTCAGTCACGTTCTAAAAGTCTGATGAAAACAGTTTAGGTTGCTTGATTTAACAGGCAGATAGAACTGGGATAGAAGCTGTTCTGGAACCTGGGATCCAGAAACTGCCTAGCAACCACTGGTCCTCACTAGACTGGTGCCCTGCATGTCTATTTGTTCATTGGAGTTTATCAGGTTTTGAAGTGATGTCTGTGTTTGTTGGACACTTAGTGCTGGAATGAGGTGTCTGTTTGTTCCCAATTCTATCAGAAATGATGGTCCTCATTTGAAGGTCCTGAGTCAAGGTCCTCACTATTATAAGAAGATGTGTGAGTGTGTCCAGTGTGTGTGTGTGTGTGTGTGTGTGTCCAGTGTGTGTGTGTGTGTGTCCAGTGTGTGTGTGTCCAGTGTGTGTGTATCCAGTGAGTGGTGTGTGTGTGTCCAGTGTGTGTGTGTGTCCAGTGTGTGTATGTGTCTAGTGTGTGTGTGTCAAGTGTGTGTGTGTGTGTGTGTGTCCAGTGTGTGTGTGCATGTCAGTGTGTGTGTGTGTGACCAGTGTGTGTGTCCAGTGTGTATGGGTGTGTGTGTGTGTCGTTTGTGTGTGTGAATGTGTCCAGTGTGTGTCTGTGTGTGTGTGTGTTCAGTGTGTGTGTGTGTGCGTTCAGTGTGTGTGTGTTCAGTGTGTGTGCGTGTGTGTCTAGTGTGTGTGTGTGTGTGTGTGTGTGTGTGTGTGTGTGTGTGCGTCAGTGTGTGTGTGTGTTTGGCCAGGGTGTGTGTGTCCAGTGTGTGTGTTTTCAGTGTGTGTGTGCGTGTGTCAGTGTGTGTGTGTTCAGTGTGTGTGCGTGTGTGTCTAGTGTGTGTGTGTGTGTGTGTGTGTGTGTGTGTGTGTGTCAGTGTGTGTGTGTTTGGCCAGGGTGTGTGTGTCCAGTGTGTGTGTGGCCAGTGTGTGTGTGACCAGTGTGTGTGTTCAGCATGTGTGTCCAGTGTGTGCGTGCGTGTGTCCAGTGTGTGTGTGTGTGTGTGTGTGTCCTATGTGTGTGTCGTTTTTGTGTCGTTTGTGTGTGTGAATGTGTCCAGTGTGTGTGTGTGTCCAGTGTGTGTCTGTGTCCAGTGTGTGTGTGTGTGTCCAGCGTGTGTGTGTGTGTGTCCAGTGTGTGTGTGTCCAGTGTGTGTGTGTGTCCAGTGTGTGTGTGTGTCCAGTGTGTGTGTGTGTGTCTAGTGTGTGTGTCAGTGTGTGTGTGTTCAGTGTGTGTGTCCAGTGTGTGTGTGTGTCCAGTGTGTGTGTGTGTCCAGTGTGTGTGTGTGTGTGTCCTGTGTGTGTCTCGTTTGTGTGTGTGAATGTGTCCAGTGTGTGTGTGTGTGTGTGTGTGTGTGTGTGTGTGTATCCAGTGTGTGCGTGTCCAGTGTGTGTCCAGTGTGTGTGTCCAGTGTGTGTCCAGTGTGTGTGTGTGTGTTTAACACTGACACAGGGACACTGAGTCCCCATGATACCAAACCCTAAACCCTGGATAGAGGGGCTCAGTGAATGTGGAGTGGAATGAGTTCAGGTGGGTCAGTGTGTCAGAGGAGACTCTGTAGAAGGACAGAGTGCCGGCTGGCCAGTCCAGATACACTCCTACTCTGTGGGAGCTGGAGGAGGGGACGTCTATGGTAGTGGACTTATTATTGTGACAGGCAGTGTAACTGTTGTCAGAGCAGAACAGACTCCAGGACTTGTCATTGTATCCAAGCCAACAGTCATCACCCCCTCCTCTCCTGCTGATTCCTTTATATGTCACTCCTATACCAGCCCCTTTCCCACTCCACTCTACCTCCCAGTAACAGCGCCCAGTCAGACCCTCTCTACACAGCAGGATGAGGCTGCTCCTCTGTCCTCCATGTCACCTTTCTATTCTCCTCAGACAGAGAGAGGCGTCTGTTTACTGTGTTTGGGTCCAGTGTGAGATCACAGACATCTGATGGATGAAACCAGACACAATATTAGAAATCATCATCATTCACATTAGAATGTTAAATCACTTTTCAGTAATTCATTTAATGTAGATGTTTCTAGGTATCAAAAGGAGAAGTTAAGGTACCTTGATATTTGTTGAATGATCATATGTTATACTGTATGGTAATATAAAACACACTTATTCCCATTAATTACACACACACACACATACACAGACAAACTGAACACAAACACACATTTCTAACGTAACACGAACACGTCACACACACACACACACATTGTCAAAGCAACTCTTAGTAAACTTAGGTGTCCCTGATTTGTGCTTCTGTAGAACTACAGCTGATATTTAATATGACCAAGTAAGTAATGATGGTGGTCTTTGACTTTGACTTCACTTGAATTAAGACTTATTCTTAGTCATATTCTTCACAGCAGTCAACACTCACATTTTCTAAGTCCAGGTTTCATTGTGTTCTCTCCACCATGTTCCACACTGTAGCGGTAAGCAGAAGAACAGACAGTCATTGAGGGATACACCTGAACTCTCACACACACACACACACACACACACACACACACACACACACACACACACACACACACACACACACACACACACACACACACACACACACACACACACACAAACCACTGGATCCACAGCAACTCAAAAGCTTTTTCTGGGAGTGTGAGTGAGGAAGGATCTTTGGGTTCTCTGCCTCTCCTAGCAGCCTGTCATTCATCACTCAAGCTGTTTGCTAACTCTGCTTCATGCGTTGCCAAAATAAGTAGCTCTGTTTGTGCTCAGACAATCCTACATTTCACACATACACACACGCACACCATTCACCTGCACTGCACAGGCCCCAGAAGCACTGAGAATACTGGGCCTCAATTGGCTCTCAGTCACTGCAGCAAATAGCTATCGCCATAATGAAAGGTTTTTAATACGAGTAGCTGTTTTCCCCTGATGTGTCTTTGTCAAACTGTGGAAGTTTATTTAGTGGTGAAAGTAATTCTCAATCATTTCGTCATTCTCAATCATTTCGTCGGTCACATATTAACAGAGCTCTCTGCCTAGGCTTCCTCACGGCACCATGACAACCAATACTTACAAAGTAATCCTTATTTTGAATATTTTTGAAATAGACCAAATTTATTTTGGGCTGAGAATATAAGACGTATAACTCTGAGAGAGCATCCAAGGGCTAGAATGATGTATATAGAATGTATGACAAACAATAATTTTTAAATATAATTCTAAAATCTTCAGAATTCTGAGATTTTTGTCCATAATACAGAATTCAAGCCAACATTCCAATCTCATTATGACTCAACAATTAAGCTAGGCTACAACCATAGAATTTGGAATTAGAACTTGGCTACAACAAGTTCCAAACCAAAGAAAACAACCAGCATATCCATTCACCACACCATAACTACTCAAGTGTATATCTTTTTAAATCTTCATAAGTGGACAGACATCGCGGAGGAGAGGTGAGTTAGAACATAATAATGTGTAAAAGTGTTTGACTTCTAAGGAAATCAGTGAAGGTAGGCCTACTTATTACCATTTAATAAATTATATCAGTTAGCCTGAAGGTAACTGAAGTTGGAAAACTGGCATGGCCAGACAGTTTTAAGAAAATGACATGGAAAAGATTCACACAAAATAAAAATAAATAAGGAATACATGTTTCTCCATACATATTGATGCAGAGAGAAGTCATTGAGATGGAGAAAGAGATGACTGAAAGTGAGGAGATGGAGAAAGGCAACAAGATGAGGGGGGAACGAGAGATAGAAAGACAAAGAGAAATGGAGGGGCTGCTGAGAATGAGAAAGGAGATTGAGACTTGTAACAAGGTAGACCACTACCGGTGGAAGCTGCAGAGAGAGGTGTTGGAGGAAGTCAACAAGGTGAGGGTGGAACCAGAGCAAGAAAGAGAAAGGCTAATTGAAGAGTTGCTGAGACAGATAAGGGAGACTGAGGCTTCTATTGAGGTAAACTGCTACCAATGGAAGCTGGAGAGAGAGTTGTTTGAGAAACAGAGAGAAAGTGCAGTGTCAGACAGAAAAAATATGGAGCTCAAGATGGCAAAGCTGAAGGTGCAGAACATACTGCACATGGCCAAGATAGGGAAGTTGACCGTGGAGAACACGAGGCTGTTAGCTGAGAATGAAAGGGTGAGAGAGGTGTCGGACAAACAGAGAGAAAGCGCAGCGACCGACAAACAAACAATGGTGGACAAGATATCAAAGGTGAAGATGTCCTTGGCCAAGTTATGGAAGGTGACAGTGGAGAACAAGAAGAGACTGTTAGCTGAGAATGAAAGGGTGGGGAAGGAGAGGGTGAGAGAGAGGAATGGATGGAACCTCATAAGAAATGGTTTGGAGACAGCTTTGGCCAAAGCAGACCAGGAGAGGAATCAGTAGCCTGGAAGGAGGACAGGGGGAGATGGGCCAAGGCCAAGGCTGGCCTACGAAGCCTCTTGGATCAACGGGGGGAAAGATGGATGAAGGAGAAGGAGGAGATTAAGAGGAGGAGCACGCAGGCAGCAGAGGAGTGGATAATTGAGCTGAGAGAGAAGGAGAGAGCGATAGAGGCTCTGGAAAGAGAAAAGATTAGGATTCTGTGCCTGAATGGACAAGAGAAGAAGGGATGGGAGATGGAAAAGAGAGAGATGGAGAAGGAGAACTGGAAGATTACAGAGGAGCGGGAGAGAAAGAGTAGTGAAATTGAGAAAATGCAAAGGGACAAAGATAGATGGGCAATAGAGAAGAGGGATGTGGTGGAGAGGATGAAGGAGGCGTACATAAAGCTGTATCAGATGCAGACTGTCCTGAGGTTCAGAGAGCAAGAGCAGGCACAGGTACAGTACTCCATTTAACCAGTCACAGTTCAGGGAGGTCATAAGTCACCTCCTAATGGTTATACTATCAGATTCAACAGATTAAGTTGACTGCATGCTAGAGAAGGAGTAATAATCATATTTCAGATCACTGACCAACATGTATGGACTTTCTCTTTCAGATGGAAACTAAACGCGCCCAGAGAGTCAGGGCAAAGCAGGAGAAAAAGGAGAGGAAAGAAAGAGACTTGTTGGAGAAGAACAAAGTAAAATAACTGCTCAGAGCTAGAAAAGCAGAGAGTAAGGAAGAAGTCAGGAAGAATAAGGAGAGGGTGAAAGCCCACCTGGACGAGGTGGCAAGGAACTATAACGAAAAGAAACAGAGGGAGAAAGAAAGAGAAAAGCTGTTGAAAAAGGCATATGGCAAAGAAAATCACATGGTGTACATCCCAGACCTCATACTGAAGAAGATGTAAGAACACAACGCATATGGAAGAGTAAATATTATCAGCTAGCATTGGTCAAAAGTTCATTTCTATCTTCTTTCATTTAGTGGAATACTTCATCAATAAAATAATATGAGCATTTATTTGTCAGCATTCATTCCCATATGGAAGAAAGAACACACAAAATATGAGAAAAGTATAAGATGTGGAGAGGGCACGACAAAGCCTATTCGAGAGCATCCTGACTGAGATGAGAAATTCAATGAAATAATAGAATTATGAAATTGTTGTGTTGAATCAATGAATCAATGAATCAAATTGTGTTTACATATGTTTAAGACTCACACTTACCTCAGCCTGTTTCTTCCACTTCATGATCTGGGTATCATTGCCGACCCTCAACCTGTTAACATGTCCTCTAGTGGCATCAGAACATAGGCAGGTGGCCATGGAGTTCAGAGTGAAGAATATCTTCTCACAGCATCCTCCCCTCCACAGCTCCATGTCCAGGCATGTTGGTACAAACGTCATTATATTTTGCCTGCTGGTGAACAAGGCCATTGACAGCACCATCCATGTCCCTCTGTCAAGGAGGTCCTGCTTCTTACGTTGAAAGTCGTCTCTGAAAAGAGGAGACATTAGAAGGTTTCTTCTCTTAGTTTTGTCTTTTGTCTCGGACAAGGCTTACATGTCAGAGTTGTACTTACTTTACTAATTGACTTGTAGAAACGGTACAACTATATACAACATGTCAATTGTGAAATGATTGATATTGGACATCTAGTGTGAACATGACATTGGGTTAATCCTCACATTGTGGTGATTTCTCTACCTTTGATGAGGTCTACTTTGAGGTTTCTGGCCTGGGGAAGGGTTGCCCTCTAACAGGTGGTCATCAAAGGTGCCTTCTCCTCTGCCCACGCCAGAGTCTCACTCCAGGAAAAGGTCTGAAAGACCTCTGTCTCCACGAGTTGGGACAAGGGACCATCTTTTTCCAGCACTAACTCCTTTTCTCTGAAAGTACATAGAAATCACACAAACCTATGATCCTACATTGTAGATGTATGGTATGTTATATCAACTGAATAAAAAAAAAAAAAAAAAAAAAAAAAAAAAAAAAATTGTAAAGTGGTTTTCCCACTGGCTATAGGGTGAATGCACCAATTTGTATTCGCTCTGGATAAGAGCGTCTGCTAAATGACGTAAATGTGCCCTTGAGCAAGGCACTTAACCCTAATTGCTCCTGTAAGTCGCTCTGGATAAGAGCGTCTGCTAAATGACGTAAATGTGCCCTTGAGCAAGGCACTTAACCCTAATTGCTCCTGTAAGTCGCTCTGGATAAGAGCGTCTGCTAAATGACTAAAATGTAAATGTAAATGTGTCCTCTTCACCTCGGGGACAGGGGACTTTGTTGGTCTTCCAGACAATCTCACCTTCTTCACCTTAGCTGGTGTAACAGCCAATCTCACCTTCTTCTCCTTAGCTGGTGTAATAGCCAATCTCACCTTCTTCTCCTTAGCTGGTGTAACAGCCAATCTCACCTTCTTCTCCTTAGCTGGTGTTCAAGCCAATGTCACCTTCTTCTCCTTAGCTGGTGTAACAGCCAATCTCACCTTCTTCACCTTAGCTGGTGTAACAGCCAATCTCACCTTCTTCACCTTAGCTGGTGTAACAGCCAATCTCACCTTCTTCACCTTAGCTGGTGTAACAGCCAATCTCACCTTCTTCTCCTTGGCTGGTGTAACAGCCAATCTCACCTTCTTCTCCTTAGCTGGTGTAACAGCCAATCTCACCTTCTTCACCTTAGCTGGTGTTCAAGCCAATCTCACCTTCTTCACCTTAGCTGGTGTAACAGACAATCTCACCTTCTTCACCTTAGCTGGTGTACCAGCCAATCTCACCTTCTTCACCTTAGCTGGTGTAACAGACAATCTCACCTTCTCCTCCTTAGCTGGTGTACCAGCCAATCTCACCTTCTTCACCTTAGCTGGTGTAACAGACAATCTCACCTTCTCCTCCTTAGCTGGTGTAACAGCCAATCTCACCTTCTTCTCCTTAGCTGTGTGTGTGTGTGTGTGTGTGTGTGTGTGTGTGTGTGTGTGTGTGTGTGTCTATATAGTAAATGCTATATATATATATATATATATATATATATATATATATATATATATATATATATTATATGGTTATATATTGATCATTATATATTATATTTATATAAATGAAGGTAGTGTGTATATATATATATATATAAATATAATGTGTAAAACTAGCAGTGTGAATGTTAAAACAATAAATGTTGTAGAATAAGAGTTTACTGAAAATAATATAAGTAATTAAGTGAATAATTTAACAAATGTAGTGAATATGTCTGTTTGTAAATGAAACCTAGGCTATACAATTATTGTAATATGTAAATAAACATATATTTTTATGATTTATCTTTCCTGGTTGTTATTTCTCAGTATCTCTAAACAGAAAATGTGCCAAGTCAATAAAGTTTTCTTTGGTTGAAGCACCATCTGTAGATTGCGTGATTTGATTGGACAACGAGCATTTAAAGAAAGACACGCAACTACAGAGGACAAACATTTTATGATTCATTATTTTTTTAAGTTTTGACCTTGGGAGAATACCTTTTTAGTGTTTTTCAAAATTGTTATTACACGACAAGTTCAAGCCAATTTTGTCTGCATTTTCAAATGATATATACTTATGTCTTATGCCTTAATTGTAGTAGCGTAACTGTGTTGTGAGATCTTAACTAGAACAATAAGAAACTATTACTGGATATAGTCAATGGGATAGTTGTTGTCGTGGTAGACTTTTAAAACTAATTATGTGGCTGGCCACCCCTTTACAACTCGGAAGGCATGGTTTTGCAGATAAATGAGTAAAAGTGAACTACACTCTTAAAATAAAAGCTTCCTGTAGGATCCTTTAGGATAATATATGGTAAAAAATATACCTTAAGATGAATTTCCAAGCCTATACTCTGCCATCAGCTCGTTGTTGAACCGTTGTAGACTTCAGGGGTTCTTTGAAGAAGCCTTTTCAAAAGAGGGGTTCATTTTGGAACCAGCAGCGCCCTCGTGAGTAAAGGGCGCTCCAGCGTAGAATTCAAATTGAGACCGTTGGTCAAAAGACTACTGGAAGCGGGAAGCGCGTGGATGGTTGGAGAGACGGGACCAATAAGAGATGACTTGCAACGGATTGACGTGAAAGGTGAGTGAACCTTAGCTATTCGCTAGCTAAGATAATAATTAATCAAACTACTATCAAATTACTAAAAAACAATACATGATGTAATGTACTCTTGGTTTTTCATTAGCTAGCCAAGCTACATAGCCTGTAATGTTAGCTGGTAATTGTTGTATAAATGTTGGTACGTTTTAGCTAACGTTAGCTACAGTAGCTAGCTAGTTAAAGTTACTGTAACGTTAGCTAACTTTAGCTAGCTAGACTCAATATTGAGAAATTGTAGTCATTTAAACCCATGATATACTTTCTCACCATCTCCTTCCATCCTCCTCCCTTTAGTACCTGGCTTATCCTGCCCCTGTCCAGTTAAGTGGTGGAGAGTTTGGGAGCTGTGAGCTCTGATAGAGAAATGTATCAACCACCACGAACAGGTAAAACAGACACACACACACACACAGATGACCCAATGTAGATTATGTTCGACTTGACAAAAAGAAGAATACATAAAGCAGATCAGATTAGTTAGATGCATTTGATATTGAATATTCATGTTGTTTATGTTGTGTTTGTGTCTAATTGATGTCTTTCAGGTTGGTGTATTGGGGCGGATTGTTCTGTCCTCTGTATTTCAGACCAAAGCAAGACAATGTTTAAAGCTCGCTATGGATCTACTAACAGGTTAGCCTCTATAAAGTATTTGGATGTATTTGAAGTGTGATTATAGTGTGTTCTGTGTTACTCCTTTGTCTATCCAATACTAACTGAATGGTGAATGAATGTATTTACAGTGAATCAATCAATCAACTCCAACCACTGTAAAAGAGGTGCAGCAGTTCTTGGGTTTTGTTAATTACTACCGGAGGTTTATCCGGGGCTTTGGACAGGTTGCAGCTCCCATTACGTCCCTGCTAAAGGGGGGTCCGGTTCATTTGCAGTGGTCAGCTGAGGTGGACAGGGCATTTGTCAAACTGAAGAACCTGTATTTGAAGTGTGATTATAGTGTGTTCTGTGTTACTCCTTCCTCAATCCAATACTAACTGAATAGTGAATCAATGTATTTACAGTGAATCAATCAATCAATACAGTGTGATTATAGTGTGTTCTGTGTAATTCCTTTGTCTTTTCCAATACTAACTGAATGGTGAATGAATGTATTTGCAGTCAATCAATCAATCAATCAATACAGTGTTTGAACAAAATTCAACTCCAGTTGAAGAACTGGGACAAGCTACAAATCTCATTGTGGGGTAGGCCACATGTTATAAAGATGGTTAAAGCTCCTGAATTGAATTACATCATCAGCATGTTTCCACTGTCCATACCTGCCTACACCTTTAACACCATATACAAAATTATTCATTTGGACAATTAAAATGGCCAGGATGAACCAAGCTAGATTACAGGTAAAGATTTAGAAGGGAGGATTAAAGCTCCCTAACATGTAATTATAGCAAGAAGCCTTTATAACTGCCCAAATAGACTCTCTTTATTGAGAACTCTAATAGGCCAATTTGGGTTGACATGGAAGAAGAACTTAATGCCCCATTTGGAGCATCATATTATCTGAGTCAACACTTAAATGTGGGACTGCAGAATCACTTATTATAAGAGACAGACATCTTCACCTTTCCTGACAAGCTCTGCTTTGTTATGGAACAACCATAAATACAAATTAGGAGGAAAGGTGGTTGTCTGGAAAGAGTGGGATAGGTTTTGTTTTAGCCTCAACACTAATACATTTCACTTTTGCGCTATGTGTCAACTTTTATTTGAGTGTGGCTGTGGAAGACTGGTCCCTTGATGATGTCTGCAAGTGGCTGAGTACCAATGATCTCCATGATTCCATCCCATCATTCCAAGGTTCACAATCTTTCTGAAGAATGCCAACTCTCTTCAATTGTCCACTTTGCAACGAGCATACTTTCTCTGTGTCCAGACGACTCACACACATCGGCCTCTATCACCAGCATGAACCACATTTTCTAATTACCTGTGGACATAATGGGTGTGGGAAAACAAATAGATGTTTCAGAACCTATCAGTCACACATCTACCAAAACCACAGAGCTTTCAAGCGCCAACTTAGATGAGAATTGCCCTCATGATGAATTTGAGACGGGGACTGATCCTATTGAAGATGACATGAGCGATGTAGAGAGTCTGCCAGAGGCTGAATATGTTCAAGCCACAGAGATCAACACTGAGCAGCTAATTGAAGGTCTCAAAATCAATATCTGTCATTTTATTTTGAAAATCAGGAAAGAACACTGCATCCCAGCTACGGTATAGAATAGCATTGTTGAGGACCTCAGAACCATTTTGGATGCATTTATGACACACTACAGTGATCCCCTCAGGTTTCATCTTACAAATAAGCAAATACATGTGGATGAAGATGGGACTTGCTTAACAACTCTGCAGTATTTGAGGAATGCATTAGATGCATAAGCTCTGAGTGGATGCTGGAGCATTACCGTGTGAAAGAATTGGGCATGGTCCGGCCAATTGAAGTACCACTGAGCAACAAAGAAGGTTATGAAACAAGGTGATTTCAATACAGCTACATGGTCCCCAGGGTATATTAATATAAAGAGACATGAGACAAAACAATCATAATGAATCAGATTACATGGACAGGGGGACCTGATCCTAGGTCAGCACTCCTCCTCTGGGACACTTCCCAGGAGTCACCAGGACCAAGAAACATAACACTTACTGTTGTAAAGTCTAGTTACAGCAGGTGTTTACTGCCATCTAGTGGAAGATACCAATAAAACACTTTATTATCAGGATGGGGAGACGGTTGAGCTGAAACAGAAAGTAAAGTTGTTATTTTGTACAGGATCCATTTTGAGACGACAGAGCAGAAAACACGATATGGAGAGAACTAAAAAATAAAGTGAGTATTTCTAAGTATTTCTGAACAATAATCTATTCTAAAGGACAGAGTAAGAATGAATACCTGGAATGAGATATTACTAGTTAGTAGAACTGCTACTTGAGCTGAGTTGCTGACAGACAGCAGTTTTCAAAGTGGAAACTAATCAGTAGGCCTACATGTTATGAGGTAGGCTATTATCATTGTCATTAAAGTAAGCCTATAACTTCAGTTTATTGTTGTTGTAGCCTTGTGTTATTATGTAATTAATAATGGCCGTGTTTAGTTAATTCAATTGGAAGTTATCAAGTGTCACCATGGTCACAGTTCTATTTCAATTGCTGATCAGATGTTAGAATGCATTAGATTGAAGGTAACAGTCAGCCAGAGTAGGCTACAGGTAAAAAATTAACCTGGCTGTTGTTGACAAGCATGGACCTATTCAGTTCATATCCATATTATTAATATTTAATACAGATTGAAATTACGACCCCATTCTCAGTAGCCTATTCCAGCAGGCTACTGGGTAACAGAAGCACTTCCTACCTCAACATCGTCTTGCTATTCATGTTAAATAAATGAATCTGTCAATTTGAACTAAGCAAGCTGCTAAATCATTCAGCTTACATCTTGCCTACATCTTGCCCAGGCTACTGGAGGCTGTCTGAAATAAGATGTAGGCCTATCAGGGTCTATGTTTTGGCCTAGTTTTCAGGCCTTGTGGAGTAGTCATTGGGCTAGAAAAAGTAATTGCATTACATCACCTGACTGTTTGGATGTGTCTGTTAGTAAATGTTTTATTTCTAAGAGATCATGAGTAAAAGAGAATAATGTACGTTCAATAATTAGTTGTCACTGTGTTCACCACAACCAGCATGCTGCATCTCTGTTTAGGGGTCAGTGCTCAAATGAGTCTCTCTGGGGAGAGAGAGGAGGGGGTCCCTGCCTCTAAAATGAGTCTCTCTGGGGGACATGACACCAAAACTAAGAGGTGAGCTGACAATATTGTTTAAGAATTTATATTCCAAAACGCTATATAGGAGAAAGAAAATCACATTTGTGTTTTTTCATCAGAAATTATTGCTTATGGGTACCTTCAATATAACTGTTCTAGATTGTAGATGTGTATGAAAATGATTATTTTTTTCTGCAAAACGCTTTATATCCATTGTTTAGCTGGAATGGAATGTTCGTGTCCTTTATATTTGACTGTGATATGTGGTTGTCTCACCTAGCTATTATAAGATTAATGCATTTACAGATGACATCTTAATTTGACCCAGTTTTCACAGCAGGAAAATAATCCTGCAAGTACAGCAAATGTGCATTATTATGTGGATTATAATGAATGGAAATGTGTTGTAGGGGTTGGTACATTTTTCATCAGGGAAAATCAAGTCTGAAATGTTTAAGTGTAAAACACTTTATAAAGCCTTGTAGTGGTTTCATAATTTATTTAAACAATAGAAGCTAATTTACCAACATTTCTGAAAAAGGATATGAAGTGTTTTGGAATGAAACTCTTCGTATGTTTCCCCATCTGAGCTCAGAGTAGATGAGATATGTAATGTTTGTCTCTGTTGTGTTGAAGCCCAATCAAGCAGGAGAGACCAGCCTCCCCTGTACCCAGCTGTGTGTCCATGAAGAGTGATTGGTCAATGAGACCCCCTTCACACTTTGGAAAGGGAGACTTTTCTACTGAACAAAGGTAAGAAGAACTCATGGGTCATGGTCAGTGAGTTAAACAACACTGTCTCTAGTCATTTCTCCTCTCCCATTTTCCCATTTATTTTTATTGTTTTCATAATCCATAGGCTAATCCTTTTTTCAATTTTCATAGTCCTGAAACAATATTAAACAAACACTACATTCCCTTTGAGTGTGTGTGTGTGTGTGTGTGTGTGTGTGTGTGTGTGTGTGTGTGTGTGTGTGTGTGTGTGTGTGTGTGTGTGTGTGTGTGTGTGAGTGTGTGTGTGTGAGTGTGTGTGTGTGCACTCCCTGGATGAGGAGATGTAATCTCTATCCTGATTTCCTAGTCACTTTTACCCCTACCTACATGTACATATTACCTCAATTACCTCAACTACCTGGTACCCCTGCACATTGACTCGGTACTGGTACTCCTTGTATATAGTCTAGTTATTACCTCAACTACCTGGTACCCCTGCACATTGACTCGGTACTGGTACTCCTTGTATATAGTCTAGTTATTACCTCAACTACCTGGTACCCCTGCACATTGACTCAGTACTGGTACTCCTTGTATATAGTCGAGTTATTACCTCAACTACCTGGTACCCCTGCACATTGACTCGGTACTGGTACTCCTTGTATATAGTCTAGTTATTACCTCAACTACCTGGTACCCTGCACATTGACTCAGTACTGGTACTCCTTGTATATGTCTAGTTATTACCTCAACTACCTGGTACCCTGCACATTGACTCAGTACTGGTACTCCTTGTATATAGTCTAGTTATTACCTCAACTACCTGGTACCCTGCACATTGACTCAGTACTGGTACTCCTTGTATATAGTCTAGTTATTACCTCAAATACCTGGTACCCCTGCACATTGACTCAGTATTGGTACTCCTTGTATATAGTCTAGTTATTACCTCAACTACCTGGTACCCCTGCACATTGACTCGGTACTGGTACTCCTTGTATATAGTCTAGTTATTACCTCAACTACCTGGTACCCTGCACATTGACTCAGTACTGGTACTCCTTATAGCCTCATTATTGTTATGTTATTGTGTTACTATGTCCTTTTTTTTATTTAGCTAATTTTTCTTACTTTTTAACAGCATTGTTGGGAAAGGGCTCATAAGTAAGCATTTCACGGTAAAGTGTACACCTCTTGTATTCGGCGCATGTGAGAAATACAATTTGATTTGAAGCTCATTGGCAGAGACACGTCATCGGGTCAAACGGTCGTCTCGTGCCTGACAGCACATGTGCAGGCCGTGAAATCACTACTTTGATATAAAGTTGTTTTTGACAAACATGAAAACGTGTGTTTGTCCCTTTCATGAAGTTGGAGTAATAACGTTAAATGTTAAACTACTTAATTCAGAACAATTAGAAAATTAACAAGTAAGGAAGTCATTTTTACTTCTTTGAGTTCTCAAACCCCAAACCATGGCCATGTCTTTTTCCATTCAAATCTTTCCTTAACATTATAATTATTTCACAGTACTGATCACGGATCAGCTTCTAGGGAGATTGAGGCGGCTTATTCTTACCCAATAAAAATGCACTAAATCACAGATTTGGCACATCATTTCAGACATGTTAGGCTACACATGAAATATATTGAGACAAATTACAGATAACCCTACAAGTAGCAAAATATAACTCAATTGATTGAACGTGAAGTGTATTTCAATACGATTGAAATAGGACTATAGCCTACTGTTTATATTTTAATGCAGTCATCTCGGTTTTCATTTGAAGCATCATTTTATACATTGCTTGTTTTATCAACTGCAAAGACATTGGCAACTTTGTATTTGTAAGTCAACTTTGTTCTGAAGTTATCGGCGGTCACAGATGGATAAACCATGTGATTCTATGTTTAAGGGAGATATTCTGTGTATAAAGTGACGCGGGAGGGCAAAGAAAGCTTCTAACGATGCACTTAGCTGTTCCACTAGTTGTCTGAGGCAGGTGTTAGAATACGAGCGTTTCCAAGTGCAACGTTAATAACAATGGTTTTTTGAAACAGCTCAGAGATTTAACAATGCTCCTACGAAGATTCTAATGATGAACATTTGTTATATTTTTTAGGGGGTAGATCAGCTTTAATATTGCAGATAGATTGTAACTTCCATCAATGTAATTGTCTGAATCACTTCCAATATATTTTTTTGGCAAATATATATATATATATATATATATATATATATATCCTTTAAAAATATATATATATATCCTTTTTAAAAATATATACCCCTTCCCTAATTGGAGTAAACTAGTGAACAACAATGCTTAGGCCTCTACTTCCAGCTTATAGATACAGTGAGGGAAAAAAGTATTTGATTCCCTGCTGATTTTGTACGTTTGCCCACTGACAAAGAAATGATCAGTCTATAATTTTAATGGTAGGTTTATTTGAACAGTGAGAGACAGAATAACAACAACAAAATCCAGGCACACGGGAAATACACGAGCTCCACCGAGCTTCACTAACCTCCACAATAAACAATCACCCACACAGACAAGGAAGCAGAGGGAACACTTATACAATGACTAATGAGGGAATAAGGACCTGGAGTGTGTGATTGAAGACAAGACAAATGGAGTAATGATAAATGGATCGGCAGTAGCTAGTAAGCCGGTGACGCCGAACGCCTAATCCTGCCCGAACAAGGAGGGGAGGCAGCCTCGGCGGAAGTCGTGATAGTACCCACTCCATGACGCGCGGCTCCAGCAGTGCGCCGACCCCGGCCTCGAGGACGGCCAGGAGATCGCGGAGCAGGGCGAGCCGGATGGTGACGGTGGAAATCCCGTAACATGGAGGGATCGAGGATATCCCTCACCGGGACAAAGCATCGTTCCTCTGGACCGTACCCCTCCCACTCCACGAGGTACTGAAGGCCCCCCACCCGATGCATCGAATCCAGGATGGAACGGACAGAGTACGCCGGGGCCCCCTCGATGTCCAGAGGAGGTGGAGGGACCTCCCGCACCTCAGACTCCTGGAGCGGACCAGCTACCACTGGCCTGAGGAGAGACACATGAAACGAGGGGTTAATGCGGTAATCAGGGGGAAGTAATAACCTATAAGTGACCTCATTGACTCTCCTCAGGACTTTGAACGGCCCCACAAACCGCGGGCTCAGCTTCCGGCAGGGCAGGCGGAGAGGCAGATTCCGGGTCGAGAGCCAGACCCGATCACCCGGTACGAAGACCGGGGCCTCACTGCGGTGGCGGTCAGCGTTGGCCTTCCGACGACGCACGGCGCGTTGGAGGTGAATGTGGGCAGCATCCCACGTCTTCTCTGCGCGCCGAAACATGTCATCCACCGCAGGAGCCTTGGTCTGGCTCTGGTGCCATGGTGCCAGAACCGGTTGGTAACCTAGAACACACTGGAAAGGAGTTAGGTTAGTGGAGGAGTGGCGGAGAGAGATCTGCCCACGGTAAGAACACCGACCACTCCCCCGGCCAGTACAGTAGGACCGCAGGAACCTACCCACGTCCTGATTTACCCGTTCCACCTGCCCATTACTTTCGGGGTGGAACCCAGAGGTCAGGCTGACCGAGACCCCCAGACCCCGGTCAGACACTATATCCTCTGGTACCCCGTAGTGCCGGAAGACGTGTGTAAACAGGGCCTCCGCAGTCTGCAGGGCCGTGGGGAGACCGGGCAGAGGAAGGAGGCGGCAGGGTTTAGAAAAGTGGTCCACAACGACCAGGATGGTGGTGTTACCTTGGAAGAGGGGAAGATCAGTTAGAAAATCAACACTTAAGTGAGACCATGGTTGTTGTGGAACTGGTAAAGGTTGTAAGCTACTTTACCAACCTTTATGAAAATGGATATGTAGCGTTTTGGAATTAAATTGTTCTTATGTTTCCCCGTCTGAGCTCAGAGTAGATGAGAGATGTAATGTTTGTCTCTGTTGTGTTGAAGCCCAATCAAGCATGAGAGACCAGCCTCCCCTGTACCCAGCTGTGTGTCCATGAAGAGTGACCGGTCTATGGAACTTCCTATAGTGTTTAGAGAGGGAGACTTTTCTACTGAACGAAGGTAAGAAGAACTCATGGGTCTGTCTCTAGTCATTTCTCCTCTCCCATTTTCCTATTTATTTTAGTTGTTTTCATAATCCATAGGCTAAACCTTTTTTCCATTTTCATAGTCCTGAAACAATATTAAACTAACACAACATTCCCTGTGTGTGTGTGTGTGTGTGTGTGTGTGTGTGTGTGTGTGTGTGTGTGTGTGTGTGTGTGTACTCCCTGGATGAGGAGATGTAATCTTATGTTTTGTCCACAGAAACCAACAGGAGAGATCAGAGTCAGAGATTCTCAGTGGTCAGTCTTCCCAGAGTCATCAAACAGACCTGGCCTCCATATTCAGTGTATGTGGTCCTGTTATGTACATTTGTTTTTGTTTACCTCAAGTAAAGTTGATCTGTCAATCATTCATTCATGTGTTAATGAGAAAGCATTTCTTCTCTTGCTTAACTTATTTACTTTATTTATTTCAGTTGCTTGAAGAGAATATTATGACATTTGTGAAGAACGAGCTGAAGATGTTCAAGAGGATTCTTAGTCCAGAACTCCCAGAAGGCTTTGAGAGTCAGAAGCAGGATAAGGAAGTGGTGGACGCTGAAGATGAGAAGCAGGAGAGCAGTGCCAGAGAGGGGGCTCTGAAGATCACACTGCACGTCCTGAGAAAAATGAACCAGAAGGAGCTTGCTGACACACTGGAGAAAAGTAAGAGCTGTCTGCCTCATGTTGAATGCTGTTTTATAACATTTAAAAGCTGTAGCTAAAGTACAGCTAAAGTAGCTGTGTATCGCAATGATATTATAGCAGCCTTAACATAACACCTAGTGACCTCATCAAGTAGCAGAAGAATTTGTTGTGTTGATTCATTGAGAGAGAGAGAGAGAGAGAGAGAGAGAGAGAGAATAATATAATCAGTCACACCAGTCTGTAATGCATTATGAAAACATTTACAGATTTATACAGACAGTTAAGAGAATAAATTATTTTTTATTTAAAATGTTATAACAGTCCTACAATACTGTAGGCATTAAAACAGACATAATATTAATATCCTCTGTGTTATTTCTTCATTCAGATGAGCTTGCTCTGATTTGCCAACGTGGACTCAAATCTAATCTAAAGAAGAAGTTTCAATGTGTATTTGAGGGGATCGCTAAACAAGGAAACCCAACACTTCTCAATAAGATCTACACAGAGCTCTACATCACAGAGGGTGGAACAGGAGAGGTCAATAATGAACATGAGCTGAGACAGATTGAGACAACAACCAGGAAACAAGCAAGACCAGAGACTGCAATCAAATGTAACGACATCTTCAAACCCTTAACTGGACAAGACAAACCTATCAGAACTGTGCTGACAAAGGGAGTCGCTGGCATTGGAAAAACAGTCTCTGTGCAGAAGTTCATTCTGGACTGGGCTGAAGGAATAGCAAATCAGGATGTCCAATTTGTATTTTCATTCCCTTTTCGGGAGCTGAATTTGATGAATGGAGAAAAACACACTTTCATTGAACTTCTCAATCACTTCTCAATGGAAACCAAAGAATCAAGAATCTCCAACTACGACAAGTACAAAGTTCTGTTCATCTTTGATGGCCTGGATGAGTGCCGACTACCCCTAGACTTCCAGAAGAACAAGATATGCTGTGACGTCACAAAGTCAACCTCAGTGGATGTTCTGCTGACAAATCTCATCAAGGGACATCTGCTTCCCTCTGCTCTCCTCTGGGTAACTACCTGACCTGCAGCAGCCAATCAGATCCCTTCAGGGTGTGTTGACCAGGTGACAGAGGTACGAGGGTTCAATGACCCACAGAAGGAGGAGTACTTCAGGAAGAGATTCAGTGATGAGGACCTGGCCAGCAGAATCATCTCACACATAAAGACATCAAGGAGCCTCCACATCATGTGCCATATTCCAGTCTTCTGTTGGATTTCTGCAACAGTCCTTGAACACATGCTGAAACACAAGAGAGAAGAGATGCCCAAGACTCTGACTGAGATGTACACACACCTTGTGGAGTTTCATACCGAACAGAAGAATGAAAAGTATCTTGGGAAAGAAGAGACAGGTCCACACTGGAATAAAGAGAGCATTCTGTCACTGGGAAAACTGGCTTTTCAACAGCTTGTTGAGGGCAATCTGATTTTCTATGAAGAAGACCTGAAAAAGGCTGGCATTGATGTCAATGAAGCCTCAGTGTATTCAGGATTGTGCACACAGCTCTTTAAAGAGGAATGTGTGCTGAACCAGGACAAGGTGTACTGCTTCGTGCATCTGAGCATTCAGGAGTTTCTGGCTGCTGTATATGTGTTCCTCTCATTCATCAACAACAATGAGAATATAATGGATGAATCTCAATCAACGTCCAGCAACTTTTCTGTGAGGATCAGACACAAGCGTAAAGTTACTGTCTACAAGAGTGCTGTGGATAAAGCCTTACAAAGTGAGACAGGAAACCTGGACCTTTTCCTCCGCTTCCTTCTGGGCCTCTCACTGGAGTCCAATCAGAAGCACTTACGAGGTCTACTGACAAAGAAAATATTCAGCTCACAGAGCCATGAAGAAACAGTCAAGTACATCAAGGAGAAGATCAGGGAGAATCCCTCTCCAGAGAGGTGCATCAATCTGTTCCACTGTCTGAATGAACTGAATGACCATTCTCTAGTGGAGGAGATCCAAAGATACCTGAGATCAGGAAGTCTCTCAGAAGAAGAACTGTCACCTGCACAGTGGTCAGCTCTGGTCTTTGTGTTGCTGACTTCAGAAAAAGTGCTGGATGTGTTTGACCTGAAGAAATACTCCAGATCAGAGGAAGGTCTTCTGAGGCTGCTGCCAGTGGTCAAAGCCTCCAGAGCTGCTCTGTGAGTACATAAAATGACATTTAAGTACTAATCATCAGGAAGAAATATTCAGTTTAGAGAAATATATGTATTATAATATGTATATAATATTCTATTGAAAAACATATTGAATCAATGCATTGATGTTCACATTAGTATAATAATATGACCATACAATTCTAGGAGACGGAAGATGAATCTATATGTTGTTTAAGAGAATAAACCAAATGCATCTGCCATTGTCCTTCTACACTACTGGTGTTAAATTAACAGTGTGTTTGTGAAATCATGATGATCTCTTTGCAGGCTGTCAGGCTGTGGAGTCACAGAGGAAGGCTGTGCTTCTCTGGTCTCAGCTCTGAAGTCAAACCCCTCACACCTGAGAGAGCTGGATCTGAGTAACAATGACCTGAAGGATTCAGGAGTGAAGCTGCTCTCTGCTGGACTGGGGAATCCCCACTGTAAACTGGAGACTCTGAGGTCAGTATTCCTGTAGTTGGTCAACAAGTGATAACTGTTCACCAGATCCACATGTGTTTACCAGGCACACATAGTCCACACCATATGTGTTTGGACAGTGAAGCTTACAGTTTTACATTTGGTGCTATGCTCCAGCATTTTGGATTTCAGATAGAATGTTTCATATTAGGCAACAGTACAGAATGTCACCTTTTATTTCAGGTTTTTCATACATATCTGTTTTACTGTTTAGATACGAAAGCACTTTATGTATCTAGTTCTCCCATTTGAAGAAGTCGTAATTATTTGGACAAATTCATTTAGTCAAAAGTTTAGTATTTGGTCCCATATTCCTTACCTGCAGTGATTACATCAAGCTTGTGATTCTACAAACTTGTTGAATACATTTGCAGTTTGTCTTGGTTGTGTTTTTGATGATGTTTTTCCCAATAGAAACTGAATTGTGAATAATGTCCTGTCATTTTGGAGTCACTTCACTTGTATTGTCAGTAAGAATCGAAGATGTTTCTGAACACTTCTACATTCATGTGGATGCTACCATGATTATGAATAATCATGAATGAATGGTGAATAATGATGAATGAGAAAGTTACAGAGGAACAAGGATCATACCCCCTCTGGCCTTGCTGCTATTCCAGTTTCAACTGTTCTGCCTGCGGCTACGAAACCCCTACCTGTCCCAGACCTGCTGTTTTCAACTCTTAATGATCGGCTATGAAAAGCCAACTGAGAGACCTGAGCCCTAGGACCATACGTCGGGACTACCGGCCGTGGTGACTCCTTGCTGTCCTCCTTGCTGTCCCCAGTCCGCCTGGCCTTGCTGCTATTCCAGTTTCAACTGTTCTGCCTGCGGTTATGGAACCCCTACCTTTCCCAGACCTGCTGTTTTCAACTCTTAATGATCGGCTATGAAAAGCCAACTGAGATTTATTCCTGATTATTATTTGACCATGCTTGTCACTTATGAACATTTTTGAACATCTTGGCATGGTTCTGTTATAATCTCCACCCGGCACAGCCAGAAGAGGACTGGCCACCCCTCATAGCCTGGTTCCTCTCTAGGTTTCTTCCTAGGTTTTCGCCTTTCTAGGGAGTTTTTCCTAGCCACCGTGCTTCTACACCTGCATTACTAGCTGTTTGGGGTTTTAGGCTGGGTTTCTGTACAGCACTTCGAGATATTAGCTGATGTAAGAAGGGCTATATAAAATAAAATTGATTGAAAATTGATTGGTTATTGGTAATGGTGAGAGGTTAGCATGTTTTGTTGTAGCCTCTAACTTTCTCACTCATTATTATTCATGATTCATTCATGATTTTTCTTAATCATGTCATCATCAGGATTAATTTAGTAATGTTTAGAAACATGTTATCTACTCACTTAGACAAAAAATTACTCCAGTCATCATCCACCATTCAGTTACTATTGGACAAAACATAACCCAAAACACAACCAAAACAAACTGCAAATGCAACCAACGAGTTTGGGACCAAATACTAAACTTTTGACTACTTTAATACACTATAAGTGAATTGGTCAGAATACTTATGACTTCTTCAAATAGGGGACTAGATACATAAAGTCCTTTCATTTCTAAACGGTGAAACAGATACAGTGGGGGAAAAAAGTATTTAGTCAGCCACCAATTGTGCAAGTTCTCCCACTTAAAAAGATGAGAGAGGCCTGTAATTTTCATCATAGGTACACGTCAACTATGACAGACAAATTGAGAAAAAAAAATCCAGAAAATCACATTGTAGGATTTTTAATGAATTTATTTGCAAATTATGGTGGAAAATAAGTATTTGGTCACCTACAAACAAGCAAGATTTCTGGCTCTCACAGACCTGTAACTTCTTCTTTAAGAGGCTCCTCTGTCCTCCACTCGTTACCTGTATTAATGGCACCTGTTTGAACTTGTTATCAGTATAAAAGACACCTGTCCACAACCTCAAACAGTCACACTCCAAACTCCACTATGGCCAAGACCAAAGAGCTGTCAAAGGACACCAGAAACAAAATTGTAGACCTGCACCAGGCTGGGAAGACTGAATCTGCAATAGGTAAGCAGCTTGGTTTGAAGAAATCAACTGTGGGAGCAATTATTAGGAAATGGAAGACATACAAGACCACTGATAATCTCCCTCGATCTGGGGCTCCACGCAAGATCTCACCCCGTGGGGTCAAAATGATCACAAGAACGGTGAGCAAAAATCCCAGAACCACACGGGGGGACCTAGTGAATGACCTGCAGAGAGCTGGGACCAAAGTAACAAAGCCTACCATCAGTAACACACTACGCCGCCAGGGACTCAAATCCTGCAGTGCTAGACGTGTCCCCCTGCTTAAGCCAGTACATGACCAGGCCCGTCTGAAGTTTGCTACAGTGCATCCAGAAGAGGATTGGAAGAATGTCATATGGTCAGATGAAACCAAAATATAACTTTTTGGTAAAAACTCAACTCGTTGTGTTTGGAGGACAAATAATGCTGAGTTGCATCCAAAGAACACCATACCTACTGTGAAGCATGGGGGTGAAAACATCATGCTTTGGGGCTGTTTTTCTGCAAAGGGACCAGGACGACTGATCCGTGTAAAGGAAAGAATGAATGGGGCCATGTATCGTGAGATTTTGAGTGAAAACCTCCTTCCATCAGCAAGGGCATTGAAGATGAAACGTGGCTGGGTCTTTCAGCATGACAATGATCCCAAACACACCGCCCGGGCAACGAAGGAGTGGCTTCGTAAGAAGCATTTCAAGGTCCTGGAGTGGCCTAGCCAGTCTCCAGATCTCAACCCCATAGAAAATCTTTGGAGGGAGTTGAAAGTCTGTGTTGCCCAGCGACAGCCCCAAAACATCACTGCTCTAAAGGAGATCTGCATGGAGGAATGGGCCAAAATACCAGCAACCGTGTGTGAAAACCTTGTGAAGACTTACAGAAAATGTTTGACCTGTGTCATTGCCAACAAAGGGTATATAACAAAGTATTGAGAAACTTTTGTTATTGACCAAATACTTATTTTCCACCATAATTTGCAAATAAATTCATTAAAAATCCTACAATGTGATTTTCTGGATTTTTTTTTCTTATTTTGTCTGTCATAGTTGACGTGTACCTATGATGAAAATTACAGGCCTCTCTCATCTTTTTAAGTGGAAGAACTTGCACAATTGGTGGCTGACTAAATACTTTTTTCCCCCACTGTATGTATGAAAATACCCTAAATTAAAAGGTGACATTATATACTGTCACCTCATATGAAACATTTGATCTCAAATCCAAAATGTTGGAGTACAGAGTCACATTTAAAATGTCAGTTTCACTGTCAAAATAGATATGGTGTGGACTGTATACTCAATATAATCTAAATCTGATACCTCACTGTTTGTCTTTTGACTGATATTGCGTTTTAAACTGCTCTGGTCAGTCTACTCAAATATTCGTACTATACATTTTTCTCTCTACACACAATATTATGATTTTTTCTAATAATTATATATATATATGGCAGGTTTCAGGACACTGGTATAAATGAAAATGTTGAAAAAATATACTGCCACTATTTTCACCACCAAAGAATAGCAGTGTGGTTTTAATATGATTTGACTCTTTGCAGGCTGTCAGGCTGTCTAGTCACAGAGGAAGGCTGTACTTCTCTGGTCTCAGCTCTGAAGTCAAACCCCTCACACCTGAGAGAGCTGGATCTGAGTAACAATGACCTGAAGGATTCAGGAGTGAAGCTGCTCTCTGCTGGACTGGGGAATCCCCTCTGTAAACTGGAGACTCTGAGGTCAGTATTCCTGTAGTTGGTCAACAAGTGATAACTGTTCACCAGATCCACATGTGTTTACCAGGCACACATAGTCCACACCATATGTGTTTGGACATTGAAGCTTACAGTTTTACATTTGGTGCTATGCTCCATCATTTTGGATTTGAGATATAATGTATAATATTAGGCGACAGTATATAATGTCACCTTTTATTTGAGGATATTTTCATACATATCTGTGTTACTGTTTAGAAATGAAAGCACTTTATGTGTCTAGTTCTCCCATTTGAAAAAGTTGTAATAATTTGGACATATTCACTTATATTGTATTAAAGTAGTCATAAGTTTAGTATTTGGTCCCATATTCCTTACCTGCAGTGATTACATCAAGCTTGTGATTCTACAAACTTGTTGAATACATTTGCAGTTTGTCTTGGTTGTGTTTTGGATGATGTTTTTCCTGATAGAAACTGAATGGTGAATAATGTCCTGTCATTTTGGAGTCACTTCACTTGTATTGTCAGTAAGAATAGAAGATGTTTCTGAACACTTCTACGTTCATGTGGATGCTACCATGATTATGAATAATCATATATGAATCGTGAATAATGATGAATGAGAAAGTTACAGAGGAACAAGGATCATACCCCCTCTGTTATTGGTAATGGTGAGAGGTTAGCATGTTTTGTTGTAGCCTCTGTAACTTTCTCACTCATTATTATTCATGATTCATTCATTATTTTTCTTAATCATAATAATAATAATAGTAATATGCCATTTAGCAGACGCTTTTATCCAAAGCGACTTACAGTCATGCGTGCATACATTTTTGTGTATGGGTGGTCCCGGGGATCGAACCCACTACCTTGGCGTTACAAGCGCCGTGCTCTACCAGCTGAGCTACAGAGGACCACATGGCATCATTAGGATTAATTTAGTAGTGTTTAGAAACATGTTATCTACTCACTTAGACAGAAAATTACTCCAGTCATCATCCACCATTCAGTTACTATTGGGCAAAACATAACCCAAAACACAACCAAAACAAACTGCAAATGCAACCAACGAGTTTGGGACCAAATACTCAACTTTTGACTACTTTAATGCACTATAAGTGAATTGGTCAGAATACTTATGACTTCTTCAAATGGGGGACTAGATACATAAAGTGCTTTCATTTCTAAATGTTGAAACAGATATGTATTAAAATATCCTCAAATAAAATGTGACATTATATACTGTCACCTCATATGAAACATTTCATCTGAAATCCAAAATGCTGGAGTACAGAGCCACATTTAAAATGTTAGCTTCACTGTCAAAATAGATGTGGTGTGGACTGTATACTCAATACAATCTAAATCTGATACCTCACTGTCTGTCTTTTGACTGATACTGCTTTTTAAACTGGTCTGGTCAGTCTACTCAAATATTTGTACTATACATATTTTTCTCTCTACAAGCAATATTATGATAATTTGTCATTTCTAATAATGATACATTCATTTATGAATAGATATGGCAGGTTTCAGGACTCTGATGTACAGTGGGGAAAAAAAGTATTTAGTCAGCCACCAATTGTGCAAGTTCTCCCACTTAAAAAGATGAGAGAGGCCTGTAATTTTCATCATAGGTACACGTCAACTATGACCGAGAAATGGAGAAAAAGAAATCCAGAAAATCACATTGTAGGATTTTTTATGAATTTATTTGCAAATTATGGTGGAAAATAAGTATTTGGTCACCTACAAACAAGCAAGATTTCTGGCTCTCACAGACCTGTAACTTCTTCTTTAAGAGGCTCCTCTGTCCTCCACTCGTTACCTGTATTAATGGCACCTGTTTGAACTTGTTATCAGTATAAAAGACACCTGTCCACAACCTCAAACAGTCACACTCCAAACTCCACTATGGCCAAGACCAAAGAGCTGTCAAAGGACACCAGAAACAAAATTGTAGTCCTGCACCAGGCTGGGAAGGCTGAATCTGCAATAGGTAAGCAGCTTGGTTTGAATAAATCAACTGTGGGAGCAATTATTAGGAAATGGAAGACATACAAGACCACTGATAATCTCCCTCGATCTGGGGCTCCACGCAAGATCTCACCCAGTGGGGTCAAAATTATCACAAGGATGGTGAGCAAAACTCCCAGAACCACACGGGGGGACCTAGTGAATGACCTGCAGAGAGCTGGGACCAAAGTAACAAAGCCTACCATCAGTATCACACTACGCCGCCAGGGACTCAAATCCTGCAGTGCCAGACGTGTCCCCCTGCTTAAGCCAGTACATGTCCAGGCCCGTCTGAAGTTTGCTAGAGTGCATTTGGGTGATCCAGAAGAGGATTGGGAGAATGTCATATGGTCAGATGAAACCAAAATAGAAAAAAAAAGTCAACTCGTCGTGTTTGGAGGACAAAGAATGTTGAGTTGCATCCAAAGAACACCATACCTACTGTGAAGCATGGGGGTGGAAACATCATGCTTTGGGGCTGTTTTTCTGCAAAGGGACCAGGACGACTGATCCGTGTAAAGGAAAGAATGAATGGGGCCATGTATCGTGAGATTTTGAGTGAAAACCTCCTTCCATCAGCAAGGGCATTGAAGATGAAACGTGGCTGGGTCTTTCAGCATGACAATGATCCCAAACACACCGCCCGGGTAACGAAGAAGTGGCTTCGTAATAAGCATTTCAAGGTCCTGGAGTGGCCTAGCCAGTCTCCAGATCTCAACACCATAGAAAATCTTTGGAGGGAGTTGAAAGTCTGTGTTGCCCAGCGACAGCCCCAAAACATCACTGCTCTAGAGGAGATCTGCATGGAGGAATGGGCCAAAATACCAGCAACAGTGTGTGAAAACCTTGTGAATACTTACAGAAAACGTTTGACCTGTGTCATTGCCAACAAAGGGTATATAACAAAGTATTGAGAAACTTTTGTTATTGACCAAATACTTATTTTCCACCATAATTTGCAAATAAATTCATAACAATTCCTACAATATGGTTTTCTGGATTTTTTTCCTCATTTTGTCTGTCATAGTTGACGTGTACCTATGATGGAAATTACAGGCCTCTCTCATCTTTTTAAGTGGGAGAACTTGCACAATTGGTGGCTGACTAAATACTTTTTTTCCCCACTGTATCTGAAAATGTTGAAAAAATATATTTTCACCACAGAAGATTAGCAGTGTGATTTTACTCTTGCAGGCTGTCAATCTGTCTAGTCACAGAGGAAGGCTGTGCTTCTCTGGTCTCAGCTCTGAGTTCAAACCCCTCACACCTGAGAGAGCTGGATCTGAGTAACAATGACCTGAAGGATTCAGGAGTGAAGCTGCTCTCTGCTGGACTGTGGAATCCCCACTGTAAACTGGAGACTCTGAGGTCAGTATTCCTGTAGTTGGTCAACAAGTGATAACTATTCACCAGATCCACATGTGTTTACCAGGCACACATAGTCCACACCATATGTGTTTGGACAGTGAAGCTTACAGTTTTACATTTGGTTTTTAGATACAATGTTTCATATTATGCAACAGTACAGAATGTCACCTTTTATTTAAAGATTTTCATACATATACAGTGAGGGAAAAAAGTATTTGATCCCCTGCTGATTTTGTACATTTGCCCACTGACAAAGAAATGGTCAGTCTATAATTTTAATGGTAGGTTTATTTGAACAGTGAGAGACAGAATAACAACAAAAAAATCCAGAAAAACGCATGTAAAAAATGTTATAAATTGATTTGCATTTTAATGAGGGTAATAAGTATTTGACCCCCTCTCAATCAGAAAGATTTCTGGCTCCCAGGTGTCTTTTATACAGGTAGCGAGCTGAGATTATGAGCACACTCTTAAAGGGAGTGCTCCTAATCTCAGCTTGTTACCTGTATAACAGACACCTGTCCACAGAAGCAATCAATCAATCAGATTCCAAATTCTCCACCATGGCCAAGACCAAAGAGCTCTCCAAGGATGTCAGGGACAAGATTGTAGACCTACACAAGGCTGGAATGGGTTACAAGACCATCGCTAAGCAGCTAGGTGAGAAGGTGACAACAGTTGGTGCGATTATTCGCAAATGGAAGAAACACAAAAGAACTGTCAATCTCCCTCGGCCTGGGGCTCCAAGCAAGATCTCACCTCGTGGAGTTGCAATGATCATGAGAACGGTGAGGAATCAGCCCAGAACTACACGGGAGGATCTTGTCAATGATCTCAAGGCAGCTGGGACCATAGTCACCAAGAAAACAATTGGTAACACACTACGCCGTGAAGGACTGAAATCCTGCAGTGCCCGCAAGGTCCCCCTGCTCAAGAAAGCACATATACATGGCCGTCTGAAGTTTGCCAATGAACATCTGAATGATTCAGAGGAGAACTGGGTGAAAGTGTTGTGGTCAGATGAGACCAAAACCGAGCTCTTTGGCATCAACTCAACTCGCCGTGTTTGGAGGAGGAGGAATGCTGCCTATGACCTCAAGAACACCATCCCCACCGTCAAACATGGAGGTGGAAACATTATGCTTTTGGGGGTGTTTTTCTGCTAAGGGGACAGGACAACTTCACCGCATCAAATCTTGAGTGAGAACCTCCTTCCCTCAGCCAGGGCATTGAAAATGGGTCGTGGATGGGTATTCCAGCATGACAATGACCCAAAACACACGGCCAAGGCAACAAAGGAGTGGCTCAAGAAGAAGCACATTAAGGTCCTGGAGTGGCCTAGCCAGTCTCCAGACCTTAATCCCATAGAAAATCTGTGGAGGGAGCTGAAGGTTCGAGTTGCCAAACGTCAGCCTCGAAACCTTAATGACTTGGAGAAGATCTGCAAAGAGGAGTGGGACAAAATCCCTCCTGATATGTGTGCAAACCTGGTGGCCAACTACAAGAAACATCTGACCTCTGTGATTGCCAACAACGGTTTTGCCACCAAGTACTAAGTCATGTTTTGCAGAGGGGTCAAATACTTATTTCCCGCATTAAAATGCAAATCAATTTATAACATTTTTGACATGTGTTTTTCAGGATTTTTTTGTTGTTATTCTGTCTCTCACTGTTCAAATAAACCTACCATTAAAATTATAGACTGATCATGTCTTTGTCAGTGGGCAAACGTACAAAATCAGCAGGGGATCAAATACTTTTTTCCATCACTGTATATTTTACCGTTTAGAAATGAAAGTACTTTATTATGCAGTTCTCCCATTTGAAAAGTCATAATTATTTAGACAAATTAATTTAGTCCAAAGTTTAGTATTTGGTCCCATATTCCTTACCTGCAGTGATTACATCAAGCTTGTGATTCTACAAACTTGTTGAAAACATTTGCAGTTTGTCTTGGTTGTGTTTTGGATGATGTTTTTCCCAATAGAAACTGAATGGTGAATAATGTCCTGTCATTTTGGAGTAACTTCACTTGTATTGTCAGTAAGAATAGAATATGTTTCTGAACACTTCTACATTCATGTGGATGCTACTATGATTATGAATAATCATGAATGAATCGTGAATGATGATGAATGAGAAAGTTACAGAGGAACAAGGATCATACCCCCTCTGTTATTGGTAATGGTGAGAGGTTAGCATGTTTTGTTGTAGCCTCTGTAACTTTCTCACTCATTATTATTCATGATTCATTCATGATTTTTCTTAATCATGTCATCATCAGGATTAATTTAGTAGTGTTTAGAAACATGTTATCTACTCACTTAGACAGAAAATTACTCCAGTCATCATCCACCATTCAGTTACTATCGGGCAAAACATAACCCAAAACACAACCAAAACAAACTGCAAATGCAACCAACGAGTTTGGGACCAAATACTCAACTTTTGACAACTTTAATACACTATAAGTGAAATGGTCAGAATACTTATGACTTCTTCAAATGGGGGGACTAGATACATAAAGTGCTTTCATTTCTAAACGGTGAAACAGATATGTATTAAAATACCCTCAAATAAAAGGTGACATTATATACTGTCACCTCATATGAAACGCTTGATCTCAAATCCAAAATGTTGGAGTACAGAGCCACATTTAAAATGTAATCTTCATTGTCAAAATAGATATGGTGTGGACTGTATACTCAATACAATCTAAATCTGATACCTCACTGTCTGTCTTTTGACTGATACTGCTTTTTAAACTGCTCTGGTCAGTCTACTCAAATATTTGTAATATGCATTTTTCTATCTACAAGCAATACTTTTGATAATTTGTCATTTCTAATAATGATACATTAATTTATGAATAGATATGGCAGATTTCAGGACTCTGATGTATCTTAAAATGTTGAAAAAATATACTGCCACTATTTTGACCACCAAAGAATAGCAGTGTGGTTTTAATATGATTTGACTCTTTGCAGGCTGTCAGGCTGTCTAGTCACAGAGGAAGGCTGTGCTTCTCTGGTCTCAGCTCTGAAGTCAAACCCCTCACACCTGAGAGAAATGGACCTGAGCTACAATCACCCAGGAGACTCAGGAGTCAGACTGCTCTCTGCTGGACTGGAGGATCCACACTGGAGACTGGAGAAACTCAAGTATGTAGAGGGTTTATGTCAATGTTCATATCAGACATGTTGGAGTTATCAGGCTAGTTAAGACAAACATTCTGACCACCACTTGGACTAAGTTATATGCTGACCGTGTGTGTGTGTGTGTGTGTGTGTGTCTGTGTATGTGTCTGTGTCTGTGTGTGTGTGTGTGTGTGTGTGTGTGTGTGTGCAGTGTGTCCTGTGTGTGTGTGTGTCCAGTGTGTGTGTGTGTGTGTGTGTGTGTGTGTCCAGTGTGTGTGTGTGTGTGTCGTGTGTGTGTGTGTTTGTCCAGTGTGTGTGTGTGTGTGTCCCCAGTGTGTGTGTGTGTGCACGTGTATCAGTACACACACTGGACACACACACACACTGGACACACATACACAATGGACACACACACACACACTGGACACAAACACACACACACACACACACACTGTAAACACACACACTGGACACATACACACACTGGACAAACACACACACTGGACACACACACACACTCAAACTGGACACACACACACTAGACACACACACACACACTAGACATACACACACACACACTGGACACACACACACAATGGACACACACACACACTGGACAAACACACACACACACACACACACACACTGGACACACACACACACACACACACACACATACACTGGACACACACTGGACACACACATTGTAAAGTTAAGTACTGACTGTTGTGTGTGTGTGTGTGTGTGTGTGTGTGTGTGTGTGTGTGTGTGTGTGTGTGTGTGTGTGTGTGTGTGTGTGTGTGTGTGTGTGTGTGTGTGTGTGTGTGTGTGTGTGTGTGTGTGTGTGTGTGTGTGTGTGTGTGTGTGTGTGTGTGTGTGTGTGAGTTCAGGTGTATCCCTCAATGACTGTCTGTTCTTCTGCTTACCGCTACAGTGTGGAACATGGTGGAGAGAACAGAATGAAACCTGGACTTAGAAAATGTGAGTGTTGACTGCTGTGAAGAATATGACTAAGAATAAGTCTTAATTCAAGTGAAGTCAAAGTCAAAGACCACCATAATTACTTACTTGGTCATATTAAATATCAGCTGTAGTTCTACAGAAGCACAAATCAGGGACACCAAAGTTTACAAAGAGTTGCTTTGACAATGTGTGTGTCTGTGTGTGGCATGTTCGTGTGAAATGTGTGTGTTCAGGGTGTGTGTGTGTGTGTTCAGTGTAAGTGTGTGTGTGTGTGTGTTCAGGATGTGTGTATGTTTGTGTGTGTAATTGATGGGAATAAGTGTGTTTTATATTACCATACAGTATAACATATGATCATTGAACAAGTCTCAAGTTACCTTAACTTCTCCTTTTGATACCTAGAAACATCTACATTAAATGAATTAGTGAAAAGTGAGTTAACATTCTAATGTGAATGATGATGATTTCTAATATTGTGTCTGGTTTCATCCATCAGATGTCTGTGATCTCACACTGGACCCAAACACAGTAAACAGATTCCTCTCTCTGTCTGAGGAGAACAGAAAGGTGACATGGAGGAGAGAGGAGCAGCTGTATCCTGATCACCCAGAGAGATTTGAGGTCTGGAGACAGGTGCTGTGTAGAGAGGGTCTGACTGGGCGCTGTTACTGGGAGGTAGAGTGGAGTGGGAGAAGGGCTGGTATAGGAGTGACATATAAAGGAATCAGTAGGAGAGGATGGGGTGATGACTGTAGGATTGGATACAATGACAAGTCCTGCTGTCTGATCTGCTCTGACAACAGTTACTCTGCCTGTCACAATAATAAGTCCACTACCATAGACGTCCCCTCCTCCAGCCCCCACAGAGTAGGAGTGTATCTGGACTGGCCAGCCGGCACTCTGTCCTTCTACAGAGTCTTCTCTGACACACTGACCCACCTGAACACATTCCACTCCACATTCACTGAGCCCCTCTATCCAGGGTTTAGGGTTGATGATGTTGACTCCCTTGGTGACCTTTGGGGTTTGGGGTCCTCAGTGTCCCTGTGTCATCACACTGGACACACACACACTGAACACAAACACACACGCTGAACACACACACACACACACACACACACACACACACACACACACACACACACACACACACAGTCAGCACATAACTTTGTCCAAGTGTGTGTGTGTGTGTGTATGTGTGTGTGTGTGTGTGTGTGTGTGTGTGTGTGTCCAGTTTGTGTGTGTGTGTGTGTGTGTGTGTCAAACACACTGGGAACAAACACACACTGATCACACAGACACTGGATACACACACACACACACACACACACACATACACACAGGACACACACACACACACACACACCCACACACTGGACACACACACACAAACAAACACACACACACAGGACACACACACACCCACACACTGGACACACACACACACAAACAAACACACACACACACAGGACACACACACTCATACACACTCATACACTGAACACACACACACACACTGAACACACACAAACACTGGACACATACACATTGGACACACACACACACTGGACACACAAACTGGACACACACGCACACACACACTGGACACACACGCATACATTGAACACACGCACACACACACTAGACACACACACACACACACTGAACTCACACAAACACTGGACACACACACTGGACACACACACACACTGGACACAAACACACACACACACAGACACCAAGGACACACACACACACACACACTGGACACACACACACACACTGCCCACACACACACTGGATACACACACACACTGGACACACACACACTGGACACACACACACACACACACACACACTGGACACACACACACACACACACACACACCAAGGACACACATACTGGACACACACACACACACACACTGGACACACACAAACACACACACACACACACACACACTGGACACACACTGGACACACACACACTGGAAACACACACGCACACACACTCACACACTGAACACACACACACACACACTGGACACACACACGTACACACACTCACACACTGAACACACACACACACTGGACACACACACACACACACACTGGACACATTTCCATGTGTAGGATTTTGATGAAAGGAAATCCCATATAGCCTACTGGACAGGACTTTGCTATGGCATCTTCTGTTTGGGTGTCTCAGGTCAGGTCTGAGCCATGATCAGAATGTGTCTCTGTGTCTATTTCCAGCCCTGCCATTTCTACCTGTCCTGATCTAGTGTTTCACCCCTGACCTCCTCACACCGTCTCACTGTCCATGTCTGCTTTTAGCTCCCACCTCTACTTCACTGTGTTATAATGGACCTTATGCTTGTTATGTCACCTCTGTAACCAGTTATCAAACATACTGACCTTTCTGACCCTATCCCATGGCCCTACTTTCTACAACTGAACATTTAAATTCCTCTATGAGTTTTGTTTTGTGTCCATTTACTTATGTATTTGTTGTATATTGGGGTTGTGCTGCAGAGCATCATGGGGGTTTGTATGTGTTGAGATGATCACGTTCCAGATAAATGGTTGAACTGATTCCTGTCTCCTGTCTCATCATTATTGAATTGTTATACAGACGTGGTTATGAAACCCACGAGACATAACAACAGATTGGCGATGAGTAAGTCTGAATCTACAGGAACTATTCTGTCCGGAAGAAGTGGGTTTTTACAACTGTTTAAAACTGTTATTTTCTGTGGTACAGTCTAGGCTAATGTTAGCACAGTGTATTGATAGCAGAGGCAAGTGCATAGTCGAGCTAGCTAAGAAAGAGTTAACATCGTCATGACGTCAGAAAAGGACTGGAGACGGACGTCGGAGTGGGAAAATAACTTGATTAAAAAGGGAGGAATATACATTGATTGAAGGAAAGGACATTTATTCAACTGTGAAGACAAACCTTTTATTTAAAACTGCTAAATGAGCGAACTTAGGAGGAAACGTCAGTGAGTGAAGTGAATGAAGATCATGTGACTGAGGAAAATATTGCCATGGTTGAGGACAATATTGAAGTGAGTGACAATCAGGAGCTTATTGAGAAATGAACAATTATTGGAATTGTTGGAAACATTGGACAGTTTGATGAAAGTATTGAGCAGTGGAGCTCATATACAGAACGGTTTGAATATTTTGTTCTTGTAAATGACATGGATGAGGACAACATTGTGCCTACATGTTTTAGTGTAATGGGGCCAAAGACATTTAATTTACTAGGCAGCCTGCTACAGCCAGACAGAACAGGTAATAAGACGTATGGGGATATTGTGGAGATACTTAAAGGACATTTTTCACCAGAACCACTAGTTAATGCTGAAAGGTTCAGGTTCCACAGGAGACATCAGGAAGAGGGAGAATCAGTAACAATGTTTGCTGCTGCATTAAAGAAACTACCAGAACACTGAGTTTAATGCTGTTCTAAATGACATCATTAGAGACAGACTAGTATGTGGGCTACGGAGTGAAGCTACACAAAAGAGACTGTTGACTGAAAGTCATCTGACCTTGGCAAAGGACATTGAAATCAGTGTGTCCATGGAACTAGCTGCTAAAGAACTAACTACTAACTACTGAACTAACTATATGAACCAGACTACTGAACTAACTATATGAACCAGACTACTGAACTAACTATATGAACCAGACTACTGAACTAACTATATGAACCAGACTACTGAACTAACTATATGAACCAGACTACTGAACTAACTATATGAACCAGACTACTGAACTAACTATAAGAACCAGACTACTGAACTAACTATATGAACCAGACTACTGAACTAACTATATGAACCAGACTACTGAACTAACTATATGAACCAGACTACTGAACTAACTATATGAACCAGACTACTGAACTAACTATATGAACCATACTACTGAACTAACTATATGAACCAGACTACTGAACTAACTATATGAACCAGACTACTGAACTAACTATATGAACCAGACTACTGAACTAACTATATGAACCAGACTACTCAACTAACTATATGAACCAGACTACTGAACTAACTATATGAACCAGACTACTGAACTAACTATATGAACCAGACTACTGAACTAACTATATGAACCAGACTACTGAACTAACTATATGAACCAGACTACTGAACTAACTATATGAACCAGACTACTCAACTAACTATATGAACCAGACTACTCAACTAACTATATGAACCAGACTACTGAACTAACTATATGAACCAAACTACTGAACTAACTATATGAACCAGACTACTCAAGTAATTATAAGAATCAGACTACTGAACTAACTATATGAACCAGACTACTCAACTAACTATATGAACCAGACTACTGAACTAACTATATGAACCAGACTACTCAACTAACTATATGAACCAGACTACTCAACTAACTATATGAACCAGACTACTGAACCAACTATATGAACAATCCTAATCATCAGCTGATACATTGTAATCACCTTACACCTAGAAAACATAATTTAATGAAAATCTTAACCTCTCTGTGTGATCTATGTAATCAAGGTGCCTTGGACTCCTTTAACCATATGTACTGGGAGTGACCAGGGGACATTGTTTTGGAAAGTGATACACTCTGTCTTATCTGCTGTAGTGGATATCATCATATTTTGTTCCCCAAAACTGTTATCACTTAATGATAATTCACCACTGTCATT
The DNA here is from genome assembly GCF_964263955.1 of Coregonus lavaretus. NCBI lineage: Eukaryota > Metazoa > Chordata > Actinopteri > Salmoniformes > Salmonidae > Coregonus > Coregonus lavaretus. The sequence goes on from NW_028160138.1 coordinate 54,819, forward strand.
ACAGAAAAGACGTTTAATGTTGTCCGGTTTGACAACAGCTAAAAATATGTTGTCAACCACCACGCCTCATTGGATCAGCACTTTTATCGATACAGTTGAAGTCGGAAGTTTACATACACCTTAGCCAAATACATTTAAACTCAGTTTATCACAATTCCTGACATTTAATCCTGTCTTAGGTCAGTTAGGATCACCACTTTATTTTAAGAATGTGAAATGTCAGAATAATAGTAGTGAGAATGATTTATTTCAGCTTTTATTTATTTTATCGCATTCCCAGTGGGTCAGAAGTTTACATAAACTCAATTAGTATTTGGTAGCATTGCCTTTAAATTGTTTAACTTGCGTCAAACGTTTCGGGTAGCCTTCCACAAGCTTCCCACAATAGGTTGGGTGAATTTTGGCCCATTCCTCCTGACAGAGCTGGTGTAATTGAGTCAGGTTTGTAGGCCACCTTGCTCGCACACGCTTTTTCAGTTCTGCCCACACATTTTCCATAGGATTGAGGTCAGGGCTTTGTGATGGCCACTCCAATACCTTGACTTTGTTGTCCTTAAGCCATTTTGCCACAACTTTGGAAGTATGCTTGGGGTCAAGCGTGGCTTCTACTTGCTGAGCGGCCTTTCAGGTTATGTCGATATAGGACTCGTTTTACTGTGGATATAGATACTTTTGTACCTGTTTACTCCAGCATCTTCACAAGGTCCTTTGCTGTTGTTCTGGGATTGATTTGCACTTTTTGCACCAACGTACGTTCATCTCTAGGAGACAGAACGCGTCTCCTTCCTGAGCAGTATGACGGCTGAGTGGTCCCATGGTGTTTATACTTGCGTACTATTGTTTGTACAGATGAACGTGGTACCTTCAGGCGTTTGGAAATAGCTCCCAAGGATGAACCAGACTTGTGGAGGTCTACAATTATTTTTCTGAGGTCTTTGCTGATTATTTGTTTTGATTTCCCCATGATGTCAAACAAAGAGGCACTGAGTTTGAAGGTAGGCCTTGAAATACATCCACAGGGACACCTCCAATTGACTCAAATTATGTCAATTAGCCTATCAGAAGCTTCTAAAGCCATGACATCATTTTCTGGAATTTTCCAAGCTGTTTAAAGGCACAGTCAACTTAGTGTATGTAAACTTCTGACCCACTGGAATTGTGATGCAGTGAATAATAAGTGAAATAATCTGTCTGTAAACAATGACTTGTGTCATAAACAAAGTATATGTCTTAACCGACTTGCCAAAACTATAGTTCATTAACAAGAAATGTGTGGAGTGGTTGAAAAATGAGTTTAAATGACTCCAACCTAAGTGTATATAAACTTCTGACTTCAACGGTAGATATAGATGTATATATATATATACCATCACCCAACAGGGTTAGGGTTAGGACAACTGTCTATAATATAGATATAGATGGGTTAGGGGATGATCTTTGTGCCTCTGAAACTTTCTCATACATCATTATTTACGATTCATTCATGATTATTCAAATCATGGTAGCAACTAACAGAAAATGCATTCAACAAGTTTGTAGTCACAAGCTTGATGTAATCACTGCTATTCTTTGGTGGTGAAAATAGTGGCAGTATATTTTCAACATTTTCAGTTAAATCAGTGTCCTGAAACCTGCCCTATCTATTCATAAATGGATGTTTCATTATTAGAAAGAGAGTATTGCTTGTAGAGAGAAAAATGTATAGTAGACAGAAAATACCAGTTTAAAACGCAGTATCAGTCAAAAGACAGACAGTGAGGTATCAGATTTAGATTGTATTGAATATACAGTCCACATCATATCTACAGTGCATTCAAAAAGTATTCAGACCCCTTGACTTTTTCCACATTTTGTTAAGTTACAGCCTTATTCTAAAATAGATTAAATTAGTTCTTTTTCCTCATCAATTTACACACAATACCCCATAATGACAAAGTGAAAACAGGTTTTTAGACATGTTTGCAAATATATAGAAATACCTTTACAGAAGTATTCAGAACCTTTGCTATGAGATTCGAAATTGAGCTCATGTGCATCCTGTTTCCGTTGATCATCCCTGAGATGTTTCTACAACTTGATTGGAGTCCACCTGTGGTAAATTCAATTGATTGGACATGATTTGGAATGGCACACACCTGTCTATATAAGGTCCCACAGTTGACAGTGCATGTCAGAGCAAAAACCAAGCCATGAGGTCGAAGGAATTGTCCGTAGAGCTCCGAGACAGGATTGTGTCGAGGCACAGATCTGGGGAAGGGTACCAAAAAATGTCTGCAGCATTGAAGGTCCCCAAGAACACAGTGGCCTCCATCATTCTTAAATGGAAGAAGTTTGGAACCACCAAGATTCTTCCTAGAGCTGGCCGCCCAGCCAAACTGAGCAATCGGGGGAGAAGGGCCTTGGTCAGGGAGGTGACCAAGAACCTGATGGTCACTCTGACAGAGCTCCAGAGTTCCTCTGTGGTGATGGGAGAACCTTCCAGAAGGACATCTCTGCAGCACTCCACCAATCAGGCCTTTATGGTAGAGTGGCCAGACGGAAGCCACTCCTCAGTAAAAGGCACATGACAGCCCGCTTGGAGTTTGCCAAAAGGCACCTAAAGGACTATCAGACAATGAGAAACAAGATTCTCTGGTCTGATGAAACCAAGATTGAACTCTTTGGCTTGAATGCCAAGCGTCACGTCTGGAGAAAACCTGGCACCATCCCTACGGTGAAGCATGGTGGTGGCAGCATCATGCTGTGGGGATGTTTTTCAGCGGCAGGGACTGGGAGTCTAGTCAGGATCAAGGGAACGATGAACAGAGCAAAGTACAGAGAGATCCATGATGAAAACTTGCTCCAGAGCAGTCAGGACCTCAGACTAGGGTGAAGGTTCACCTTCCAACAGGACAACGACCCTAAGAACACAGCCAAGACAACACAGGAGTGTCTTCAGGACAAGTCTCTGAATGTCCTTGAGTGGCCCAGCCAGAGACCAGACTTGAACCCGATGGAACATCTCTGGAGAGACCTGAAAATAGCTGTGCAGCGACGCTCCCCATCCAACCTGACAGAGCTTGAGAGGATCTGCAGAGAAGATAATGGAGCCTCTCCACCTGTATGTTCTGGTTGTGGATGGGGCCTTGTAGTTGTAGGCCCTGCACATCCTGTAGTTACACATCCTGTAGTTACACATCCTGTTGTTACACATCCTGTAGTTACACATCCTGTAATTACACATCCTGTAGTTACACATCCTGTAGTTACACATCCTGTAGTTACACATCCTGTAGTTACACATCCTGTAGTTATGCATCCTGTAGTTACACATCCTGTAGTTACACATCCTGTAGTTACACATCCTGTAGTTACACATCCTGTAGTTACACATCCTATAGTTACACATCCTGTTACACATCCTGTAGTTACACATCCTGTAGTTACACATCCTGTAGTTACACATCCTGTTGTTACACATCCTGTAGTTACACATCCTGTAGTTACACATCCTGTAGTTACACATCCTGTAGTTACACGTCCTGTAGTTACACATCCAAGATATGGAAAACACTACTTGGAGATATGTGATCATTGATTGTTTCATGTTTCTGCTTCATATAGTTGGCAGCAGGTGCTTATGTCACCCTTCTGGCCACCAAAATCAGTGGAACATAGAAGGTGGACCAAGTACCTGCTGACCTCCCACAATGCATCAAGACCAAATGTAGTGGCTGGAGTGTGAGGTGGTTGATTTCTGTTGGATGTCTCCCAAACAGGAGCAGATCAACCTTGCTGCATCCCCTGCTGCTGGGGCGTGTCAAGAAGAAGGGTCTTTTCTCTACTGTACTGGTAACACAGGTATTCATACTACTGTCTATCCAAGAAGAAGGGTCTTTCCTCTACTGTACTGGTAACACAGGTATTCATACTACTGTCTATCCAAGAAGAAGGGTCTTTCCTCTACTGTACTGGTAACACAGGTATTCATACTACTGTCTATCCAAGAAGAATAGTCTTTCCTTTACTGTACCGGTAACACAGGTATTCATACTACTGTCTATCCAAGAAGAAGGGTCTTTCCTCTACTGTACTGGTAACACAGGTATTCATACTACTGTCTATCCAAGAAGAAGAGTCTTTCCTCTACTGTACTGGTAACACAGGTATTCATACTACTGTCTATCCAAGAAGAAGGGTCTTTCCTCTACTGTACTGGTAACACAGGTATTCATACTACAGTCTATCCAAGAAGAAGAGTCTTTCCTCTACTGTACTGGTAACAGAGGTATTCATACTACTGTCTATCCAAGAAGAAGAGTCTTTCCTCTACTGTACTGGTAACACAGGTATTCATACTACTGTCTATCCAAGAAGAAGAGTCTTTCGTCTTCTGTACTGGTAACACAGGTATTCATACTACTGTCTATCCAAGAAGAAGAGTCTTTCGTCTTCTGTACTGGTAACACAGGTATTAATACTACTGTCTATCCAAGAAGAAGAGTCTTTCGTCTTCTGTACTGGTAACA
>NW_028160137.1:0-14067 GCF_964263955.1 Coregonus lavaretus
GCAACACAAATACACAACCGCTGATGAATAAAGATCATTAAATATCATCCCAACTGAAATACCATCCCAACTGAAATATAATCCCAACTGAAATATAATCACAACTGAAATACTGCGCCATCACAACTGAAATATCAAAACAAACTGAAAAACCATCACAACTGGAAATATCATCCCAAATGAAATGCCATCACAACTGAAATATAATCACAACTGAAATACTGCACCATCACAACTGAAATATCATCCAAACTAAAATACCATCAAAACTGAAATATCATCACAACTGAAATACAATATCATCACAATTTAAATATCATACCAACTGCTGATGAACAAGTACTTGAAATATCACCACAACTGAAATATCAACCCAACTGAAATATCACCACAACTGAAATATCAACCCAACTGAAATATCACCACAACTGAAATATTATCCTTAACTGAAATATCACCACAACTGATCTGTTAATGTCAATGATTGATCAGAAAGTTAACATTTTCTCAAGGAAGAAATCAAATCAAAATGTGACATAAGGAGAAAATAAGAACAGCGGGCTCTTTAAGAAAAATCTACAGACTCACATCACTGCCCTCGAATCAATGCCTTAAGATCAATACAACGGACACCTTAATTAACAGATCCTGACACCTCTTATAACAAATTTTTAGTCATTTAGCAGACGCTCTAATCCAGAGCGATTTACAGGAGCAGTTAGGGTAAAGTGCCTTGCTCAAGGGCACATCGACAGATTTTTCAACTAGTCGGCTCGGGGATTAGAACCAGTGACCTTTCGGTTACTGGCACAACGCTCTTAACCACTAAGCTACCTGCCGCCGCACCAACAGAAACCTTAATGAACAGATCCTGACACCTCTTACCCTTACTCACTGATTGGAGACAGGGAAGGCACATCACAGGAGATAAAATAGTGAAACAAGTTAGAAAAGAAAGAAAGACGGGAGAGAGAGAGAGAGAGAGAGAGAGAGAGAGAGAGAGAGAGAGAGAGAGAGAGAGAGAGAAATGGAGAGAGAGAGAAACAGAGAGAGAGAGAGAGAGAGAAACGGAGAGAGAGAGAGAGAGAGAGGGAGAGAAAAAAGAGGCAAGGTTGAAAGTAACATTCTCAGTGTTTCCAGGATTAAACTTGGGTTATTTCCCATGAGGCCGAGCTTTGTGCTTTTGCCCTTCGGTACACACGGAAGGTAACTGTCAAAGTGGACTTTATTTACCCTACACACACACACGCACGCACACACACACACACACACACACACACACACACACACACACACACACACACAGGAAAGGGAGCTGGGAAGCAGAGCATGAGTCACAGCCATCTGAACCAATATTATATCCTGTCTTTGGCAACATGAGCCCTATCCTCCTAAGATACAGATCTGATGGTGTCTCACTACTCAACACTGGCCAGGATTCAATCCCATCGTGCTTTAAAGGTACTTTCAGACTGAGCCGACATCCGCAGTGTTTACCATGAAGGCGGTCTTTGAGAACACAGGAACACTCTCAGCAACACTCTTCATTTGACACCAAGTCTGTCCTTCTCACAGCAACACTCTTCATTTGACACCAGGTCTGGCCTTCTCTCTGGCCTTCTCACAGCAACACTCTTCATTTGACACCAAGTCTGTCCTTCTCTCTGGCCTTCTCTCAGCAACACTCTTCATTTGACACCAGGTCTGGCCTTCTCTCTGGCCTTCTCTCAGCAACACTCTTCATTTGACACCAAGTCTGTCCTTCTCTCTGTCCTTCTCACAGCAACACTCTTCATTTGACACCAAGTCTGGCCTTCTCACAGCAGCACTCTTCATTTGACACCAAGTCTGGCCTTCTCACAGCAACACTCTTCATTTGACACCAAGTCTGTCCTTCTCACAGCAACACTCATCATTTGACACCAAGTCTGTCCTTCTCACAGCAACACTCTTGATTTGACACCAAGTCTGTCCTTCTCACAGCAACACTCTTCATTTGACACCAAGTCTGTCCTTCTCACAGCAACACTCTTCATTTGACACCAAGTCTGTCCTTCTCACAGCAACTCTCTTCATTTGACACCAAGTCTGTCCTTCTCACAGCAACACTCTTCATTTGACACCAAGTCTGTCTTTCTCACAGCAACACTCTTCATTTGACACCAAGTCTGTCCTTCTCACAGCAACTCTCTTCATTTGACACCAAGTCTGTCCTTCTCACAGCAACAATCTTCATTTGACACCAAGTCTGTCCTTCTCACAGCAACACTCTTCATTTGACACCAAGTCTGTCCTTCTCACAGCAACACTCTTCATTTGACACCAGCTCTGGCCTTCTCTCTGGCCTTCTCACAGCAACACTCTTCATTTGACACCAAGTCTGGCCTTCTCACAGAAACACTCTTCATTTGAAACCAAGTCTGTCCTTCTCTCAGCAACACTCACTCATTTGACACCAAGTCTGTCCTTCTCACAGCAACACTCTTCATTTGACACCAAGTCTGTCCTTCTCACAGCAACTCTCTTCATTTGACACCAGGTCTGGCCTTCTCTCTGGCCTTCTCACAGCAACACTCTTCATTTGACACCAAGTCTGGCCTTCTCACAGCAACACTCTTCATTTGAAATCAAGTCTGTCCTTCTCTCAGCAACACTCACTCATTTGACACCAAGTCTGTCCTTCTCACAGCAACACTCTTCATTTGACACCAAGTCTGTCCTTCTCACAGCAACACTCATCATTTGACACCAAGTCTGTCCTTCTCACAGCAACACTCTTGATTTGACACCAAGTCTGTCCTTCTCACAGCAACACTCTTCATTTGACACCAAGTCTGGCCTTCTCACAGCAACACTCTTCATTTGACACCAGCTCTGGCCTTCTCTCTGGCCTTCTCACAGCAACACTCTTCATTTGACACCAAGTCTGTCCTTCTCACAGCAACACTCTTCATTTGACACCAAGTCTGTCCTTCTCACAGCAACACTCTTCATTTGACACCAGGTCTGGCCTTCTCTCTGGCCTTCTCACAGCAACACTCTTCATTTGACACCAAGTCTGGCCTTCTCACAGAAACACTCTTCATTTGAAACCAAGTCTGTCCTTCTCTCAGCAACACTCACTCATTTGACACCAAGTCTGTCCTTCTCACAGCAACACTCTTCATTTGACACCAAGTCTGTCCTTCTCACAGCAACACTCTTCATTTGACACCAAGTCTGTCCTTCTCACAGCAACTCTCTTCATTTGACACCAGGTCTGGCCTTCTCTCTGGCCTTCTCCACAGCAACACTCTTCATTTGACACCAAGTCTGGCCTTCTCACAGCAACACTCTTCATTTGAAATCAAGTCTGTCCTTCTCTCAGCAACACTCACTCATTTGACACCAAGTCTGTCCTTCTCACAGCAACACTCTTCATTTGACACCAAGTCTGTCCTTCTCACAGCAACACTCATCATTTGACACCAAGTCTGTCCTTCTCACAGCAACACTCTTGATTTGACACCAAGTCTGTCCTTCTCACAGCAACACTCTTCATTTGACACCAAGTCTGTCCTTCTCACAGCAACACTCTTCATTTGACACCAAGTCTGTCCTTCTCACAGCAGCTCTCTTCATTTGACACCAAGTCTGTCCTTCTCACAGCAACACTCTTCATTTGACACCAAGTCTGTCCTTCTCACAGCAACACTCTTCATTTGACACCAGGTCTGGCCTTCTCTCTGGCCTTCTCACAGCAACACTCTTCATTTGACACCAAGTCTGGCCTTCTCACAGCAACACTCTTCATTTGACACCAAGTCTGTCCTTCTCACAGCAACACTCTTAATTTGACACCAAGTCTGTCCTTCTCACATCAACACTCTTCATTTGACACCAAGTCTGTCCTTCTCACAGCAACACTCTTCATTTGACACCAAGTCTGTTCTTCTCACAGCAACACTCATCATTTGACACCAAGTCTGTCCTTCTCACAGCAACACTCTTCATTTGACACCAAGTCTGTCCTTCTCACAGCAACTCTCTTCATTTGACACCAAGTCTGTCCTTCTCACAGCAACACTCATCATTTGACACCAAGTCTGTCCTTCTCACAGCAACACTCTTCATTTGACACCAAGTCTGTCCTTCTCACAGCAACACTCTTCATTTGACACCAAGTCTGTCCTTCTCACAGCAACACTCTTCATTTGACACCAGGTCTGGCCTTCTCTCTGGCCTTCTCACAGCAACACTCTTCATTTGACACCAAGTCTGGCCTTCTCACAGCAACACTCTTCATTTGAAACCAAGTCTGTCCTTCTCTCAGCAACACTCACTCATTTGACACCAAGTCTGTCCTTCTCACAGCAACACTCTTCATTTGACACCAAGTCTGTCCTTCTCACAGCAACACTCATCATTTGACACCAAGTCTGTCCTTCTCACAGCAACACTCTTCATTTGACACCAAGTCTGTCCTTCTCACAGCAACACTCTTCATTTGACACCAAGTCTGTCCTTCTCACAGCAACACTCTTCATTTGACACCAGGTCTGGCCTTCTCTCTGGCCTTCTCACAGCAACACTCTTCATTTGACACCAAGTCTGGCCTTCTCACAGCAACACTCTTCATTTGACACCAAGTCTGTCCTTCTCACAGCAACACTCTTAATTTGACACCAAGTCTGTCCTTCTCACAGCAACACTCTTCATCAGTTTGGCACAAGGGTTTCCTTCTCATTCCCTTCTGATCCCAGGAATGTTCCAACTGGGATTTTCTGGAAAACTTGAACATTTTCTGGGAAAGTTATCTGGATTTTGCAACCCCATAATTAACACCCCATGCTGGCGTTCTCTTGGGGACACTGGCCATGTCTGAATAACGCATCATAGCGTACCAAATAGAATGTGAAAAATGAAAGCTCTGTAGTATGTGACAACAACAGTACTCAGAATGAGTCATCTAATGCGTGATTATGTTGACTCCTGACATTCATTCATTTCGCTACAGCGAATCAATTTATCTCTTATCAGCTGTTGTCAAACGTGAGTTGGAAAATACGAGTGAATTTTAATAGATCAGATCAAATTAAATCAAATTAATTTGTATTCGTCACATGGCGCCGAATACAACAGGTGTAGACCTTACCGTGAAATGCTTACTGACAAGCCCTTAACCAACAATGCAGTTTAAAGATAAATAAGAGTTAAGACATTTTTTACTAAATAAACTAAAGTAAAAATAAATAAAAAGTAACACAATAAAATAACAATAGCGAGGCTATATACATGGGGTACCGGTACCGAGTCAATGTGTGGGGGTACAGGTTAGTCGAGGTAATTGAGGTAATATGTACATGTAGGTAGAGTTATTCAAGTGACTATGCATAGATAATAAACAGAGAGTAGCAGCAGCATAAAAAAATATAAATAGTCTGGGTGGCCATTTGATTAATTGTACAGCAGTCTTATGGCTTGGGGGTAGAAGCTGTTCAGGAGCCTTTTGGACCTAGACTTGGCTCTCCGGTACCGCTTGACGTGCGGTAGCAGAGAGAACAGTCTATGACTAAGGTGGCTGGAGTCTTCTGCAATTTCTAGGGCCTTCCTCTGACACCGCCTGGTATAGAGGTCCTGGACGGCAGGAAGCTTGGCCCCAGTGATGTAGTGGGCCGTACGCACTACCCTCTGTAGCGCCTTGCGGTCGGATGCCGAGCAGTTGCCATACCAATGAGCATGCAGTTCAAGTCTGTAGTATGCTAGTATGGGTATTCAGACATGTCCACAGTCTCCATTTGGCACTATAACCCTGGTGTTCTAGACAGTGATGTTCCATCAGTTTGGACCCAACTCTGGCCTTCTGTAGTCAGTATGAACCAACTCTGGCCTTCTGTAGTCAGTTTGGACCCAACTATGGCCTTCTGTAGTCAGTCTGAACCAACTCTGGCCTTCTGTAGTCAGTTTGGACCCAACTCTGGCCTTCTGTAGTCAGTATGAACCAACTCTGGCCTTCTGTAGTCAGTTTGGACCCAACTCTGGCCTTCTGTAGTCAGTATGAACCAACTCTGGCCTTCTGTAGTCAGTATGAACCAATTCTGGCCTTCTGTAGTCAGTATGAAACAACTCTGACCTTTTGTAGTCAGTATGAAACAACTACGGCCTTCCGTAGTCAGTATGAAACAACTCTGACCTTTTGTAGTCAGTGTGAAACATCTCTGACCTTCCGTAGTCAGTATGAACCAACTCCGGCCTTCCGTAGTCAGTATGAAACAACTCGGACCTTTTGTAGTCATTATGAAACAACTCTGACCTACCGTAGTCAGTATGAAACAACTCTGGCCTTCTGTAGTCAGTATCAAACAACTCTGGCCTTCCGTAGTCAGTATGAACCAACTCTGGCCTTCTGAAGAAAGAATGAAACAACTCTGGCCTTCCGTAGTCAGTATGAACCAACTCTGGCCTTCCGTAATCAGTATGAAACAACTCCGGCCTTCCGTAGTCAGTATAGAACAACTCTGACCTTTTGTAGTCAGTATGAAACATCTCTGACCTTCCGTAGTCAGTATGAACCAACTCCGGCCTTCCGTAGTCAGTATGAAACAACTCTCACCTTTTGTAGTCAGTATGAAACAACTCTGACCTTCCGTAGTCAGTATGAAACAACTCTGGCCTTCTGTAGTCAGTATCAAACAACTCTGGCCTTCCGTAGTCAGTATGAACCAACTCTGGCCTTTTGTAGTCAGTATGAAACAACACTGGCCTTCCGTAGTCAGTATGAACCAACTCTGGCCTTCTGTAATCAGTATGAAACAACTCTGACCTTCCGTAGTCAGTATGAACCAACTCTGGCCTTCTGAAGAAAGAATGAAACAACTCTGGTGCTCTGTAGTCCGTATGAACCAACTCTGCTTGCTCTGTGGTGGAGCTCGTTCATCACTGTCACAACAACTTCCACACTTCACGCTCTACTGGAAGTCATCTCACACAGCTGATCATTTATTCTAATGTAGTCTGACGTGTACACGGCACGCTATTGTTCCCTGGGGTACATAAAGATCAAAATAAACATAATGTACCTTCAGAGATACACATAATGATGTCACATGGTGCTGTTCAATACCTTTTAGGGTACACATAATGATGTCACATGGTGCTGTTCACTACCTTTTAGGGTACACATAATGATGTCACATGGTGCTGTTCACTACCTTTTAGGGTACACATAATGATGTCACATGGTGCTGTTCACTACCTTTTAGGGTACCCATAATGATGTCACACGGTGCTGTTCACTACCTTTTAGGGTACACATAATGATGTCACATGGTGCTGTTCACTACCTTTTAGGGTACACATAATGATGTCACATGGTGCTGTTCACTACCTTTTAGGGTACACCTATAATGTCACATGGTGCTGTTCACTACCTTTTAGGGTACACATAATGATGTCACACGGTGCTGTTCACTACCTTTTAGGGTACACCTATAATGTCACATGGTGCTGTTCACTACCTTTTAGGGTACACATAATGATGTCACATGGTGCTGTTCACTACCTTTTAGGGTACACATAATGATGTCACACGGTGCTGTTCACTACCTTTTAGGGTACACATAATGATGTCACATGGTGCTGTTCACTACCTTTTAGGGTACACATAACGATGTCACACGGTGCTGTTCACTACCTTTTAGGGTACACATAACGATGTCACATGGTGCTGTTCACTACCTTTTAGGGGACACATAATGATGTCACACGGTGCTGTTCACTACCTTTTAGGGTACACATAATGATGTACATGTGTGATCTCACAAGGTCAGGTCTTTGTCACTGGGGTGGTACCCCAAAAAGACACATGAGTACCATCACTATAATAATCATCATATATCCCAGCATGCTCTACTGCATTTTAGAATTTGTCTTTCCTGTCTGTGTTTTTTGCATGTACATTGAATTGATTGATCTCATGCTACACAAAGACTTTGATCCTTCTGAAAAGTTTGCAGAACGTGCGACAAAAGACCACAGTAGCCCACTGTGTGTGTCTGTGTGTCTGTGTGTGTGCGGTGCGTGTGTGTTTGTGCCTGTGTGTGTCGTGTGCATCTGTGTACGTGTGTCTTTGTGCGCGTGTGTGTGTGTGTCTGTGTTTGTGTGTGTGTGTTGTTTGTGTGTGTGTGTGTGTGTGTGTGTGTGTGTGTGTGTGTGTGTGTGTGTGTGTGTCCGTCCAGTGGTTGTCCTGTCATGTCATTCGATAATAAACAGCCTGGCTTGAGATGCTACGATTTGACCCTGGCAACACACACACACACACACACATGGCTGTAGAAGTTGATGTGATATGACAGGGCTGTAATTCTAGCTGTTCTGGACTCTCCATGCTACAGGCTCTCTCTCTCTCTCTCTCTCTCTCTCTCTCTCTCTCTCTCTCTCTCTCTCTCTCTCTCTCTCTCTCTCTCTCTCTCTCTCTCTCTCTCTCTCTCTCTCTGTTCTCTCTCTCTCTCTCTCTCTCTCTCTCTCTCTCTCTCTCTCTCTCCTCTCTCTCTCTCTCTCTCTCTCTCTCCCTCTCTCTCTCTCTCTCTCTCTCTCTCTCTCTCTCTCTCTCTCTCTCTCTCTCTCTCTCTCGCTCTCTCTCTCTCTCTCTCCCTCTCTCTCCTCTCTCTCTCTCTCACACACAAATGGTGTTGTCTGTGTGTGTGTGTATGTGTGTGTGTCCGTCTGTGTGTGTGTTTGTTTGTGTTTGTGATGCTAAATAATGACTCTGTCTGAACAACACTCCCTGCAGGCCTCCGCACACACCACACACACACACCACACACACACATACACACACACAACACTAACACACACACACACACACACACACACCTATGTCTGCTCCCTGATCATGGCTGTCTGCTCTTTAAATGTCAGATAACACACTCCTGGAACAACATTAGTAGAGCTGCCTCGTTCACACACACACACTCACACTCACACACACACACACACACACACACACACACACACACACACACCCACACACACACTCACACACACTCACACTCACACACACACACACTCACACTCACACACACACACCACTCACACACACACTCACACACACTCACACACTCACTCACAACACACCTGACGCACACAGGTGAAAATACACATGAAAAAATCATTAATCTACCTAAATAAATTGTACCTGTGCTGTGCCTTACAAAATACATCTGTTCATTATTGACTCTTTTACAACGCATGATTGGTTGAGACATGTTCTAAGCCATGCTAAAAAAAACAATTTACCACGGTATATGACGCCAAAACACTTGTTTACTGTTTTATTTGAAGTATCACCACGCTGTTCTTGATACCACGGCAAATGACAAGAGAAAACATTAGGTTTTTATTAAAACATGATTTCCCCCTTGCTTCTAGTCTAGGATCTGGTTAGCAAAAAAACGTGGGTTGTACAAACGTCGCTGTCTGCCTCTTCAACCTTTGCAACATTGTTTACATTTTGAAATGGGATCTCCACCGTCCAATAGAAAATGAACGTGTCAGGACGAGACAACAGCTTTTCTGAGACAGGCAAAATCCTTCATTAGTATCATTGTTATGGACCTATGCAAATAATGTCAATAGAAAAACAGGTAAAACGAAACGAAAGCAGCTAGTTTGCTATTTAAAAAAAAAAATGTTTTGTGTCATTTAGCAGACGCTCTTATCCAGAGCGACTTACAGTTAGTGAGTGCATACATTATTTTTTTTATTTTTCATACTGGCCCCCTGTGGGAATCAAACCCACAACCCTGGCGTCGCAACGCCACGCTCTACCAACTGAGCTACATCCCTGCCGCCATTCCCTCCACCTACCCTGGGCCAATTGTGCGCCGCCCCATGGGTCTATCTCTCCAGCTTCAGTTTGAAGTGATTGCGTTAGTTATGTAGTTGGCTAGCTATTAAGGGAGAGAAGAGCCTGAATAGCAACTATCTTTGTTTGACATAGCAACCTGCCAATCGAACGGATGACCCGCGGCAACCATACATTTGTGTCGGAGAGTAATGTCCTCGTGGAAGGATGAAATAATATCAATACATTTATCAAAGTAACGTCTTTTAGTGAAAATACGTCACTCGTTGTTTAATATTTTGATTATGACCTGTTGTGGAAAAGCTTTGTGGGTTGAAAACATCCTCTCCTGTACTTTATACTGTAGGTAATGTAGTGAGGGAACATCCTCTCCTGTACTCCTTATACTGTAGGTAATGTAGGGAGGGGAACATCCTCTCCTGTACTCCTTATACTGTAGGTAATGTAGTGAGGGAACATCCTCTCCTGTACTCCTTATACTGTAGGTAATGTAGGGAGGGAACATCCTCTCCTGTACTCCTTATACTGTAGGTAATGTAGTGAGGGATCATCCTCCCCTGTACTCCTTATACTGTAGGTAATGTAGTGAGGGAACATCCTCCCCTGTACTTTATACTGTAGGTAATGTAGTGAGGGAACATCCTCTCCTGTACTCCTTATACTGTAGGTAATGTAGTGAGGGAACATCCTCCCCTGTACTTTATACTGTAGGTAATGTAGTGAGGGAACATCCTCTCCTGTACTTTATACTGTAGGTAATGTAGTGAGGGAACATCCTCTCCTGTGCTTTATACTGTAGGTAATGTAGTGAGGGAACATCCTCTTCTGTACTCCTTATACTGTAGGTAATGTAGTGAGGGAACATCCTCTCCTGTACTCCTATACTGTAGGTAATGTAGTGAGGGAACATCCTCTCCTGTACTCCTTATACTGTAGGTAATGTAGTGAGGGACATCCTCTCCTGTACTCCTTATACTGTAGGTAATGTAGTGGGGGAACATCCTCCCTGTACTCCTTATACTGTAGGTAATGTAGTGAGGGAACATCCTCTCCTGTACTTTATACTGTAGGTAATGTAGTGGGGGAACATCCTCCCTGTACTCCTTATACTGTAGGTAATGTAGTGAGGGAACATCCTCTCCTGTACTCCTTATACTGTAGGTAATGTAGTGGGGGAACATCCTCCCCTGTACTCTTATACTGTAGGTAATGTAGTGAGGGAACATCCTCTCCTGTACTCCTTATACTGTAGGTAATGTAGTGAGGGAACATCCTCTCCTGTGCTTTATACTGTAGGTAATGTAGTGAGGGAACATCCTCTCCTGTACTCCTTATACTGTAGGTAATGTAGTGAGGGAACATCCTCTCCTGTACTCCTTATACTGTAGGTAATGTAGTGAGGGAACATCCTCCCCTGTACTTTATACTGTAAATCAAATCAAATCAAATTTTATTGGTCACATGCGCCGAATACAACAGGTGCAGACATTACAGTGAAAGCTTACTTACAGCCCTTAACCAACAGTGCATTTATTTTAACAAAAAAGTAAGAATAAAACAACAACAAAAGAATGTTGAGAAAAAAAGAGCAGAAGTAAAAATAAAGTGACAGTAGGGAGGCTATATATACAATAGAATAAAGTGACAGTAGGGAGGCTATATATACAGGGGGTACCGTTGCATAGTCAATGTGTGGGGGCACCGGCTAGTTGAGGTAGTTGAGGTAATATGTACATGTGGGTAGAGTTAAAGTGACTATGCATAAATACTTAACAGAGTAGCAGCAGCGTAAAAAGTATGGGGTGGGGGGGCAGTGCAAATAGTCCGGGTAGCCATGATTAGCTGTTCAGGAGTCTTCATGGCTTGGGGGTAGAAGCTGTTGAGAAGTCTTTTTGGACCTAGACTTGGCACTCCGGTACCGCTTGCCGTGCGGTAGCAGAGAGAAACAGTCTATGACTAGGGTGACTGGAGTCTTTGACAATTTTGAGGCCTTCCTCTGACACCGCTGGTATAGAGGTCCTGGATGGCAGGGAGCTTTGCCCCTGTGATGTACTGGGCCGTACGCACTACCCTCTGTAGTGCCTTGCGGTCAGAGGCCAAGCAGTTGCCATACCAGGCGGTGATGCAACCAGTCAGGATGCTCTCGATGGTGCAGCTGTAGAATTTTTTGAGGATCTGAGGACCCATGCCAAATCTTTTTAGTCTCCTGAGGGGAATAGGCTTTGTCGTGCCCTCTTCACGACTGTCTTGGTGTGTTTGGACCATGATAGTTCGTTGGTGATGTGGACACCAAGGAACTTGAAGCTCTCAACCTGTTCCACTACAGCCCCGTCGATGAGAATGGGGGCGTGCTCAGTCCTCTTTTTTTATATATATATATATATATATATATATATATTTTTTTTTTTTTTTTTTCCTGTAGTCCACAATCATCTCCTTTGTCTTGGTCACGTTGAGGGAGAGGTTGTTGTCCTGGCACCACACGGCCAGATCTCTGACCTCCTCCCTATAGGCTGTCTTATCGTTGTCGGTGATCAGCCTACCACTGTTGTGTCGTCGGCAACTTAATGATGGTGTTGGAGTCGTGCCTGGCCATGCAGTCATGGGTGAACAGAGAGTACAGGAGGGGACTGAGCACGCACCCCTGAGGGGCCCCTGTGTTGAGGATCAGTGTGCAGATGTGTTGTTACCTACCCTTACCACCTGGGGGCGGCCCCGTCAGGAAGTCCAGGATCCAGTTGCAGAGGGAGGTTGTTTAGTCCCAGGATCCTTAGCTTAGTGATGAGCTTTGGAGGGCACTATGGTGTTGAATGCTGAGCTGTAGTCAATGAATAGCATTCTCACGTAGGTGTTCCTCTTGTCCAGGTGGGAAAGGGCAGTGTGGAGTGCGATAGAGATTGCATCATCTGTGGATCTGTGGGCGGTATGCAAATTGGAGTGGGTCTAGGTTTCTGGGATTATGCTGTTGATGTGAGCCATGACCAGTCTTTCAAAGCACTTCATGGCTACAGACGTCAGTGCCACGGGTCGGTAGTCATTTAGGCAGGTTATCTTTAGAGTTCTTGGGCACGGGGACTATGGTGGTCTGCTTGAAACATGTTGGTATTACAGACTCAGTCAGGGACATGTTGAAAATGTCAGTGAAGACACTTGCCAGTTGGTCAGCACATGCTCGGAGTACACGTCCTGGTATATCCGTCTGGCCCTGCGGCCTTGTGAATGTTGACCTGCTTAAAAGTCTTACTCACATCGGCTACGGAGAGCGTGATCACATAGTTCGTCCGGAACAGCTGGTGCTCTCATGCATGCTTCAGTGTTGCTTGCCTCGAAGCGAGCATAGAAGTGGTTTAGCTCGTCTACTGTAGGTAATGTAGTGAGGGAACAACCTCTCCTGTACTCCTTATACTGTAGGTAATGATAGTGAGGGAACATCCTCCCCTGTACTTTATACTGTAGGTAATGTAGTGAGGGAACATCCTCTCCTGTACTCCTTATACTGTAGGTAATGTAGTGAGGGAACATCCTCTCCTGTACTCCTTATACTGTAGGTAATGTAGTGAGGGAACATCCTCTCCTGTACTCCTTATACTGTAGGTAATGTAGTGAGGGAACATCCTCTCCTGTACTCTTTATACTGTAGGTAATGTAGTGAGGGAACATCCTTCCCCTGTACTTTATACTGTAGGTAATGTAGTGAGGGAACATCCTCTCCTGTACTCCTTATACTGTAGGTAATGTAGTGAGGGATCATCCTCTCCTGTACTCCTTATACTGTAGGTAATGTAGTGAGGGAACATCCTCTCCTGTACTCCTTATACTGTAGGTAATGTAGTGAGGGATCATCCTCTCCTGTACTCCTTATACTGTAGGTAATGTAGTGAGGGAACATCCTCTCCTGTACTCCTTATACTGTAGGTAATGTAGTGAGGGAACATCCTCCTCCTGTACTCCTTATACTGTAGGTAATGTAGTGAGGGAACATCCTCTCCTGTACTCCTTATACTGTAGGTAATGTAGTGAGGGAACTCATAATGAGTGAGGGATCATCCTCTCCTGTACTCCTTATACTGTAGGTAATGTAGTGAGGGAACATCCTCTCCTGTGCTTTATACTGTAGGTAATGTAGTGAGGGATCATCCTCTCCTGTACCCTTATACTGTAGGTAATGTAGTGAGGGAACATCCTCTCCTGTACTCCTTATACTGTAGGTAATGTAGTGAGGG
>NW_028160136.1:0-2500 GCF_964263955.1 Coregonus lavaretus
GAGGTAGAGGGGGGGTTAGGGTATTGTAGAGTAGAGTAGAGAGGTGGAGGGGTTAGGGTATTGTAGAGTAGAGGTAGAGGGGGTTAGGGTATTGTAGAGTAGAGTAGAGAGGTGGAGGGGGTTAGGGTATTGTAGAGTAGGGGGTGGAGGGGTTAGATTATTATAGAGTAAGAGATGGAGGGGGTTAGGGTATTGTAGAGTAAGAGATGGAGGGGGTTAGTCCCTCTGTCACTCTGTGTGGGATAAAAGCATAATCTCTTCTTGCCAGAGAGTCATGTCTTTAAAGAGAGGACGGGGCTGGAGGGGGCAATGTGCTCGCCAGATGAATAGTCTTTTATTGAAGAGATAAATAAATAATAATATATATACAAATGGCCAGAGCAGCACACATAAAGCAGAATGTTCCTTGCGGAGGTTGTTAAATGCAAGCATGACTAACATGAATTTAAAGGTGCAATATGCAGAAATCGCTCTTCCATTTCCTGGTTGCTAACATTCTAACAGTGTGCCTAATTTCAGTCTCTGTGGAAAAAAAAGTATAGATAATCAAGTCTAGAGGAGAGAGGAGAGATGGGGAGATAGGAGAGGGGGGAGAGGGAGAGGGGGGAGAGGGGGGAGAAAGAGAGGAGGAGAGAGGGGGCTGTCTTGTCGTATCTACCACTGTTGTGTCTCGGCAAACTTAATTATGGTGTTGGAGTCGTGCCTGGCCATGCAGTCATGGGTGAACAGGGAGTACAGGAGGGGACTGAGCACGCACCCCTGAAGGGCCCCCGTGTTGAGGGTCAGTGTGGCGGATGTGTTGTTACCTACCCTTACCACCTGGGGGCGGCCCATCAGGAAGTCCAGGATCTAGCAAAACAGTCCTGTAGCTTAGCATCTGCGTCATCTGACCACCTTTTTATTGACCGAGTCACTGGTTCTTCCTGCTTTAGTTTTTGCTTATAAGCAGGAATCAGGAGGATAGAGTTATGGTCAGATTTGCCAAATGGAGGTTGGTGTTTTTGGTATGCGTCTCTGTGTGTGGAGTAAAGGTGGTCTAGAGTTTTTTTCCCCCTGTTTGCACATTTAACATGCTGGTAGAAATGAGGTAAAACAGATTTAAGTTTCCCTGCATTAATGTCCCCGGCCACTAGGAGCGCTGCCTCTGGATGAGCATTTTCCTGCTTATGGCCCCTATACTGAGGACCCTATAGAATCACTCCCTCTCATTCCTCTGCTATGAGTGTGTGTGTGTGTGTGTGTGT
Organism: Coregonus lavaretus; assembly: GCF_964263955.1. Classification (NCBI taxonomy): domain Eukaryota; kingdom Metazoa; phylum Chordata; class Actinopteri; order Salmoniformes; family Salmonidae; genus Coregonus; species Coregonus lavaretus. The sequence goes on from NW_028160136.1 coordinate 1,245, forward strand.
GTGTGTATGTGTGTGTGTGTGTGTGTGTGTGTGTGAGTGTGTGTAACAGAGCTCCATAATCTGGTTTGAGAGGACTGATTAGATAAGGCTAGTTTGGCCGCTCATCTAATTTAGAAAGTCCTTGTTCCTTTATTGATACAAATGGATGGACGCCGTGTGTGTTCCTGTGTGTGTGTGTGTGTGAGAGAGAGAGAGAGAGAGAGGGGAGAGAGAGGGAAGAGAGAGAGAGAGAGAGAGAGAGAGAGAGAGGGGTGGGAGAGAGAGGGAAGAGAGAGGGGGGGAGAGAGAGAGAGAGAGAGGGGGGGAGAGAGAGGGAAGAGAGAGAGAGAGAGAGAGAGAGAGGGGTGGGAGAGAGAGGGAAGAGAGAGGGGGGAGAGAGAGAGAGAGAGGGGGGGAGAGAGAGGGAAGAGAGAGAGAGAGAGAGAGAGAGAGGGGTGGGGAGAGAGGGAGAGAGAGAGGGGGGGGAGAGAGAGAGAGAGGGGGGAGAGAGAGGGAAGAGAGAGAGAGAGAGAGGGGTGGGAGAGAGAGGGAAGAGAGAGAGGGGGGGAGAGGGGGAGAGAGAGAGAGGGGAGAGAGAGGGAAGAGAGAGAGAGAGAGGGGTGGGAGAGAGAGGGGAGAGAGAGAGGGAAGAGAGAGAGGGGGGGGGAGAGAGAGAGGGGGAAGAGAGAGAGTGTTCTTGTGTGTGTGTGAGAGGGGGATGAGACAGTATCTTTCACAGTCTTGAAATTGAATAGATACAGGAATACCACTGCTCTGCTCTGGGGTGGATCAGATTGTTGTGACAGTTTGCGGTCTTGACAGGGGTCACGGGGATGGAACCATCGGGGTCCCGGAGGGGGTATGGGGTGGGGCATCCAGGGGTCCCGGGATGGAACCATCGGGGTCACGGAGGGGGTATGGGGGGGCATCCATGCAGTGTCTTGTCAGGTTCCCTGTCTCAGGCTCGACTGCCAACCGCCCACCCCCCTCCTCCCGACCTCTACCCAGCCTGGCTTTCCCCAAACGCCCCCTGTCACAAAGAGTCCTGCACTTGGACTCACAGGGGAGGGGTTGAAAATAAGAAAACACAACTTTAACAGATATGACAGTCCTGCTCTGATGTAGTTCTGTTACATTACACAGTGCTGTTGTAGTTCTGTGACATTACACAGTCCTGTTGTAGTTCTGTTACATTACACAGTCCTGTTGTAGTTCTGTTACATTACACAGTCCTGTTGTAGTCCTGTTACATTACACAGTCCTGTTGTAGTTCTGTT
>NW_028160136.1:7500-12500 GCF_964263955.1 Coregonus lavaretus
CCGTACCAGACGTGTACAGCACTTAAGGTAATATAAAATAACAGGACCTATTTTAAGACCGCTGCGGCCATCTGATGGATACAGAGACGCAAGCCGAGCGTTGTCATTTCTGTCACGTTTTCAGTTGTGTTCTCTTTCCCGCTGCCCACCAGAAGCTACCGGAGTCGTCCAACAAAATCAACGCTGGCCCAAAGGCTTCTACTGGCCCCTGATTTAATACACTGGCCGTTTCTTGTAAGAAAAGAACGATGGGAAAAACCAATCAACAACTTTGAAAACAAACCGTAAATGGATGATAATTGTCCTTTATAAAAAAACACGAATGTACTATAATGCTTAAGAGTTGTGAAAGTGCCAAATGGTTTGATGAAGTTATTTGTCCATATGTGGAAGAGGACAGGGTTCTAACCAGTGACAGGACTAGACTAGTTAACAGGAGAGTAACCATTGGAGAGAGTCTTCTCTCTCCCCCTTTCGGACGCCATTTTAAAACATCTCCCTGAGAGAGAAGAGCAACAAGGAGCTGTGGTTGGGTGCATTGTGACGTCTGACAGGGAAAATAACAAACATCAGCAAAAAACAGGAACATTAAAAATCCCCAAACCCTGATGATAAACTGTACGTAGCCCTGAAAATCCAGATTACACAAAAAGTGAATGTGAAAAATCCTAATCAGGATCCCCCATTAGAACATGTTGATATAGGACTGTTTCTATGACAACAGCGCAACAACAAAAACATTAAACATTAAATTGTTAAATAATATAATTTATTCAATTTCAGCATTTGTTTTCTTTTAAGACATCAAAAAATAAATAAAGATTTAGTAAGCGGCCTCTGTTGTCAAACAGATATATCATTTCTACCGGCATCATCTGTATAGAATGTATTTCTTCATATTATATACAGAGATTACACATATTATTATTATATTATATCATATTATATACAGATACACGTCACACAAAACATTTTACATTTTTAGTCATTTAGCAGACACTCTTATCCAGAGCGATTTACAGGAGCAATTAGGGTTAAGTGCCTTGCTTAAGGGCACATCGACAGATTTTTCACCTAGTCGGCTCTGGGATTAGAACCAACGACCTTTCGGTTACTGGCACAACGCTCTTACCCACTAACACTGTACAGTGCTGTTGACAACAAATAAATACTCACATTTCTAACTGGAACCCAGTAAGGATGTAAGTAGACAGACCTTTAGCAATAACTCAGTTACATCACAGTAACCACTATAGACGTTATGACATAAAGTCAACAAAAAGCATTTCATTAAAGCCATTAAATTACTACATTACCTCTAAATACTTTGCTGTTTGATTCCTTTTATATAGATTTTATATCATGAAATAAAAAAAAATATGGTTTTGTATACCCAACATTGAATTAATTAATATTAGCTGCATGTATTGTATTGTTACAGTGCTGTAAATCGACTACCTATTTGTGTATATATTTTCTACTCAACATGGTAATAGGGTATTTGTTTTTCTGAAGGGACATTACATGTTTGAAATAACCTCTTGATGGGTGGCCATCTATACTAGGATATAATTCACAGTAACAGTGTTGTGGGGAAATCCATTTGAATTCGATAAATTTTTTTGAGAGCATCCCTTTCGATTTTTAAAACAAAACTTTTACTTGACATGTTTTGTCCATGGGAAGAAGTGGTCAGAAGGTGAGGAAACAATAGGGACCCAACTGTGTCCTTTCATCCCCCAGACGGTGACCAGGGAGAGAGAGTTCCAGGTCTTCTACACGCCAGAAGGGCGGTCCGTTCTCCAGTGGTTGACACATGCAGCAGCAACAGTAGCCCTTGTCTCTTTTCAACGAACGTTCTGCAATGGTGTTCTCTTACCTCCATGGTTACACCACGGCTCCAGGAGACGAACCGTATGTTCCCAGACGTTCCGGTTTTTGAAGGTCAGGGGTCAGAGGTCAGGGGTTAGTCCAGGGTCTCGCGGGTGGGGGCCGTCTTCAGGACTGGATTCGTCCTCCTCGGCCAGAGTGTCTCTGCGGGTGAACGCGGCCGCCAGCTGAACGCTGAGCCGCGGTTTGGCGGGCGCCATCTCAGACAGCACGATGTTGTTACGGTTGACCAGCGACGTCTTGTCCATGTTCTCTATGCTGTGCTTGGCCAACACCGCGTCCAGGAAGTCATACTTGGGCAACAGCTTGCCACTCTCAAACAGGTACTTGGCCAGGTAGGAGAAAGCCACGTTGCCCAGGAAGGAGGCCAGCATGGAGACGGTCTTAAAGGGGAACTTCTGCACCACTATCTGATCCGTCTCTCCAGTCAGATGATGGGTCCTCTCCTCCAGCCGCCAGCCGGGGTAGTAGATGAAAGGGGGCAGTGAGAGGTAGGGCTCCCCTCCTCCGACCCTCAGGATCAGGCCGAAGACGTAGGCGGCCACGGAGCCGTACGTGTTGGTCCCCTTGACGAAGAGGACGGAGATCAGCTGAGGAAAGATGATGACGTAGACCAGGTCAGAGCTCAGGTACCACAGCCCGTACACCGTCCCCGTTAGCAACGCCATCGCCGTGGCCAGGCCCCCGAACACAAAGATGGTGACGCGCATCACCCACACGATCTCGGTGTCCGATGCCTGGGAGAGGGGGGGGGGGGGGGGGGAATACAACGTTACACACACACACACACACACACACACACACACACCAACACAGAGAACAGTGGTTCAACTATTTCTATGATGATGGTATGTAGTAAATTGAGGGGTTTTTTTGGGGTCCCGCACCCTCCAGCTCACCGATTGGCGGAAGGCCAGCTGGTAGATGTTCCGAGCGAACATGGAGCTAGCTGACAGGATGGAGGAGTCGGCGGATGACATCACAGCTGCAGAGACCGCCCCCAGGCCGAAGAAGGAGACGAAGGGAGGACAGAGGTACTGGAGGACTATGGGTAATATCATGTCCGCCTGGTCCCTCTCCTTAGGAGGCACAGCTCCATACGCAGTCTGGTTCCAGTCTGAGGAACGCCACGAACACAACATACAGTTTGGAAACTGGGAACCCACAGCCGTGTCTAAAGAACTCCCTTTCTTTGGTTCCAGTCTGAGGGAACGCCACGAACACAACATACAGTTTGGAAACTGGGAACCCACAGCCGTGTCTAAAGAACTCCCTTTCTTTGGTTCCAGTCTGAGGGAACGCCACGAACACAACATACAGTTTGGAAACTGGGACCCCCCAGCTGTGTCTAAAGGATTCCCTTTCTTTGGTTCCAGTCTGAGGGACGCCACGAACACAACATACAGTTTGGAAACTGGGAACTACAGCTGTGTCTAAAGGACTCCCTTTCTTTGGTTCCAGTCTGAGGGACGCCACGAACACAACATACAGTTTGGAAACTGGGAACCCACAGCTGTGTCTAAAGGACTCCCTTTCTTTGGTTCCAGTCTGAGGAACGCCACGAACACAACATACAGTTTGGAAACTGGGAACTACAGCTGTGTCTAAAGGACTCCCTTTCTTTGGTTCCAGTCTGAGGAACAATACACACAACACAGTCAGGAACCCAGAACCAAGAACTTAGAACCAGAAAAAAACAGGGCAGACAGTGGTCAAACTAAGGAACCTACTGAAGAACTACAACCGTGGAAGACACAATGGTCAAAGGAACCTGCTGAAGAACTACAACCGTGGAAGACACAATGGTCAAAGGAACCTACTGAAGAACTACAACCGTGGAAGACACAATGGTCAAAGGAACCTACTAAAGAACTACAACCGTGGAAGACACAATGGTCAAAGGAACCTACTGAAGAACTACAACCGTGGAAGACACAATCCTACTGAAGAACTACAACCGTGGAAGATACAATGGTCAAAGGAACCTACTGAAGAACTACAACCGTGGAAGACACAATGTTCAAAGGAACCTACTGAAGAACTACAACCGTGGAAGACACAATGGTCAAAGGAAACTACTGAAGAACTACAACCGTGGAAGACACAATGGTCAAAGGAACCTACTGAAGAACTACAACCGTGGAAGACACAATGGTCAAAGGAACCTACTGAAGAACTACAACCGTGGAAGACACAATGGTCAAAGGAACCTACTGAAGAACTACAACCGTGGAAGACACAATGGTCAAAGGAACCTACTGAAGAACTACAACCGTGGAAGACACAATGGTCAAAGGAACCTACTGAAGAACTACAACTGTGGAAGACACAATCCTACTGAAGAACTACAACTGTGGAAGACACAATGGTCAAAGGAACCTACTGAAGAACTACAACCGTGGAAGACACAATCCTACTGAAGAACTACAACTGTGGAAGACACAATGGTCAAAGGAACCTACTGAAGAACTACAACCGTGTCTTAAGAACTTGTGTGTCAGGTCAGAAAGACCAGTGTGGAACCTCCATAACAGTACAACCCTACTGCAGCCTTTTAGATGATGACAAACAGTCATGTGACAGCATGTCTGCTGCTCACCATCACTGGACATAGTCCTACTGTAACTATATATCATTCCCTTAACGTATCATTTCACCTCCCATCACTGGACATAGTCCTACTGTAACTATATATCATCCCCTTAACGTATCATTTCACCTCCCATCACTGGACATAGTCCTACTGTAACTATATATCATTCCATTAACGTATCATTTCACCTCCCATCACTGGACATAGTCCTACTGTAACTATATATCATTCCCTTAACGTATCATTTCACCTCCCATCACTGGACATAGTACTACTGTAACTATATATCATCCCCTTAACGTATCATTTCACCTCCCATCACTGGACATAGTCCTACTGTAACTATATATCATCCCCTTAACGTATCATTTCCCCTCCCATCACTGGACATAGTCCTACTGTAACTATATATCATCCCTTAACGTATCATTTCCCCTCCCATCACTGGACATAGTCCTACTGTAACTATATATCATCCCTTAACGTATCATTTCACCTCCCATCACTGGACATAGTC
>NW_028160136.1:15000-20164 GCF_964263955.1 Coregonus lavaretus
TAGAATACAGAGAGGAGATAGTGAATTCATCTAGAATACAGAGAGGAGATAGTGAATTCATCTAGATCATAGAGAGGAGATAGTGAATTCATCTAGAATACAGAGAGGAGATAGTGAAGTCATCTAGAATACAGAGAGGAGATAGTGAATCCATCTAGATCATAGAGAGGAGATAGTGAATTCATCTAGAATACAGAGAGGAGATAGTGAATTCATCTAGATCACAGAGAGGAGATAGTGAATTCATCTAGATCACAGAGAGGAGATAGTGAATTCATCTAGATCATAGAGAGGAGATAGTGAATTCATCTAGATCATAGAGAGGAGATAGTGAACTAAACAGTAAGTATCCTTACAATCTGAACATAATCACTACTCCTTAAACGGTAAATGTTCTGTCTGCTGGAAGTTATCTATCCAGACCCAGTCCTATCCAGTACTGTACGTACCAGCAGGCAGAAGTTATCTATCCAGACCCAGGTGTCTTCTCTATTGATGTTTCCCTTCCAGGGAGCTTGGTAGATCTCCTTCACTGCACTGATCTTGATGTCTGACACCGCCGGGTTGTTCAGAGCGAACGGTACTGAAACCCACTGACACACAGGAACACATCAAACCTGGGTCACACACACACTGCTACAGCCGACATGTCATGTTTTTAACAGTGGTAGAAATGGAGCGTCGTGTTTTTAATAGTGGTAGAAATAGAGCGTCGTGTTTTTAATAGTTGTAGAAATGGAGCGTCGTGTTTTTAAGAGTGGTAGAAATGGAGCGTCGTGTTTTTAATAGTTGTAGAAATGGAGCATCGTGTTTTTAATAGTTGTAGAAATGGAGCGTCGTGTTTTTAATAGTGGTAGAAATGGAGCGTCGTGTTTTTAATAGTTGTAGAAATGGAGCGTCGTGTTTTTAATAGTTGTAGAAATGGAGCGTCGTGTTTTTAATAGTTGTAGAAATGGAGCGTCGTGTTTTTAATAGTTGTAGAAATGGAGCGTCGTGTTTTTAATAGTTGTAGAAATGGAGCGTCGTGTTTTTAATAGTTGTAGAAATGGAGCATCGTGTTTTTAATAGAAATACAGTGGAACCCATGGAATGGTCCCAAAAGTGCAAAACTCCAAGCTGAAATAAGTGATTTGTAAGGCCGAGTGTCTCACCAGTCCCAGGAAGATACAGAAGAGTTGCACCACGTCGGTGTAGGCTACAGAGTACAGGCCTCCTACTAGAGTGTAGAAGATGGCAATACAGGCAGAGATCACCACAGACATCTTAATGTTGATGTCTATGATAACAGATGTCTATGATAACACTCAGTGTGGCCCCTAGAGGAAAGACAGACAGGGACCTGATCAGAGACAGTAACACACACACACACACACACACACACACAGACACCACACACACACACACACACACACACGCACGCACGCACGCACGCACACACACACACACACACACTCTCACACACACACACACACACACACACACACACACCACACACACACACACACACACGCACACACACACACACACACACACACACACACACACACACACACACACACACACACACACACTGTGCTGTATACCATCCATAATAACTTACCCAGGGCAGATAAGATGGCTGCAGACCAGAAGATCTCTCCCATTAGAGCAGGTATGAAGAGAAGCCCCCCCATCCTCTTCCCATACTTCTGCTGGAAAGGGTCCAGCATTGTGACATAACCTCTGGAGCGCATCGGCTTGGCGAAAAACAGACCTCCTGCACACACACACGGGAAGCATGCAGCATTTTGGCAGGTTTTAACGCACAGGAATGTTGTGGACTTTCAGAGGAATATAAAATATATATTTGGGAATATTTCACAAGTAAGCCTACATTGTTAATTTTGTTATTTCAAACTGTAGTCTGTTATACAGTGCGTTCGGAAAAGTATTCAGACCCCTTGAGTTTTTCCACGTTTTGTTACGTTACAGCCTTATTCTAAAATTGATTACATTAAATGTTTTTCTCATCAATCTACACACAATGCCGCATACTGACAAAGCGAAAACACGTTTTTAGAAATGTTTGCAAATGTATAAAAAAAATATTTTAAAAATACCTTATTTACATAATTATTCAGACCCTTTGCTATGAGACTCAAAAATTGAGCTCAGGTGCATCCTGTTTCCATTGATCATCCTTGAGATGTTTCTACAACTTGATTGCAGTCCACCTGTGGTAAATTCAACTGATTGGACATGATTTGGGAAGGCACACACTTGTCTATATAAGGTCCCACAGTTGACAGTGCATGTCAGAGCAAAAACCAAGCATTGAGGTCGAAGGAATTGTCCGCAGAGCTCCGAGACAGGATTGTGTCGGGGTACAGATCTGGGGAAGGGTACCAAAAAATGTATGCAGCATTGAAGGTCCCCAAGAACACAGTGAACTCCATTCTTACATGGAAGAAGTTCGGAACCACCAAGTCTCTTCTTAGAGCTGGCCGCCCGGTCAAACTGAGAAACAAGATTCTCTGGTCTGATGAAACCAAGATTGAACTCTTTGGCCTGAATGCAAAGTGTCACATCTGGAGGAAACCTGGCACCATCCCTACGGTGAAGCATGGTGGTGGCAGCAGTGGGGGTGTTTTTCAGCGGCAGGGACTGGGAGACTAGTCAGGATCAAGGGAAAGATGAACGGAGCAAAGTACAGAGAGATCTTTGATGAAAACCTGCTCCAGAGCGCTCAGGACCTCAGACTGGGTAAAGGTTCTTCTTCCAACAGGACAACAAACCTGAGCACACAGCCAAGACAACACACAGGTGGATTCGGGACAAGTCTCTGAATGTCCTTGAGTGGCCCAGCCAGAGCCCGGACTTGAACCCAATCGAACATCTCTGGAGAGACCTGAAAATAGCTGTGAAACGACGCTCCCCATCCAACCTGACAGAGCTTGAGAGGATATGCAGAGAAGAATGGGAGAAACTCCCCAAATACAGGTGTGCCACGCTTGTAGCGTCATACCCAAGAAGACTTGAAGGCTGTAATCGCTGCAAAAGGTGCTTCAACAAAGTACTGAGTAAAGGTTCTGAATATGTATGTAAATTCGGTATGTTTTTTATTTTCAATACATTTGCAAAAATTGATAAAAACTTGTTTTTGCTTTGTCATTGTGGGGTATTGTGTATAGATTAATGAGGGGGGGGGGGCAATGTAATCAATTTTAGAATAAGGCTGTAGCATAACAAAATGTGGAAATGGTCAAGGGGTCTGAATACTTTCCGAATGCGGTGTATATATTGAGATGACTTACCTATGACTAGACTTAGCGCATATCCAAAAGGGGCTTGTGCCCAAGCCAAACCGTACCCAGGAAGATACACATACTCAGCCGTTCCGTTTATATATCCACCGCCAACCCAGGTCGCTGAAATGAAAACGACAAAAATATACATGTTCAGCCTACATTAATAGAGTCGAATCATGATTACCAGATGAGCCTAAAAGCAAATGACAAGGTCACGACATTGCGCTTATTAGAATTGAGCTTGAAAATTGTACGTTTGGACCAATTATGAGTTTCTTCACGGAATAATGTATTTAAAAAAAATCTGTAAACTAAAGCTGTTCAATGTTGCAATTCAACATGTTTGTTGTATCAGTAATTAAAGGCTTCCCCCTGACCATCGAGCATGAGCTATCAAACTGAAGTAGCATATATATTTGTTTTACCAATGGTTTTATATCAGTTAAATAAAACATTAAAAAGGTATGGGCCTACAACATTTTTTGTGTAAACTTCTAGAATCAGAATCACCTTTATTCGCCAAATACATTTGCATGCATAGGAATTTGACACGGGTGAAATCGAAATCAACTCACAATAGAAAATTGACTAGCCTATCTCAATCATTCACACAAAGAAACTCACCGGTCATGGTAAAACCACCAACAAATAAACCAATGTCCCTGCCGCCGACCATGATGGTTTCACTGCGGTCCGTGCCCTCCGCCTCGCCTGCGTGCTTGTTCTTCCACGCGGCCCATATTCCCACCGCGAGGATCAGAACGTAGAAGAGGGCGATCGCCGCCAGTCCCTCCACGTGGATGCCGGTCATCTTCTCTTCGTTTAGCTCGAGCTGAGCCGCGCGTCTTCGCTAGGAGCCGGGTGGCATTGAGACCTGCAGGGTGGGGGGTGCGGTGCGGAGAGAAAGGGGACATTGAATTGAGGAGAGGCAGAGAAGGATGGATTGGACAGCCTAAAACACAACATAAAAGACAAAACATTATAATTGTAATTATCTTTTGTTAGGCTATTTCGTTTTGATTGATTATGTTACTATTTTCTAACATCAGAAATAAGACAACAGTCTTATTTTTTTTTTTTTATCCCCCGACTGGTTTCCACAGCCTCTGTGTACGTGCGTAAAAACCCAAATTACGCACAAACCTCAGACAGTCCGTGGAGCTGTTGAGGCGTTTAAAACTGGCTTCATCTTCTGATGGGAGAGTCGCAATATCACGACAAAACATCTGACATTAGTATTTCAAATATCAAATGTTGTCCTTTTAACAAAACCCTCCTCAAATCGGAGAATGATGACATAGGCTATATCTGGAGCAATGGTTAATTGTTTATAATTATATAGACTGATTTACTCTACCGTTATGCAGATTCCTTTACATAGCCTACCGTGTCTTCAGCAAAAAAAAAAAAGAGAAAATAGACAAGTTACCTGAAGTGTCTCTTGGCTCTAACCGACACTTAAGGTGGAAGCCGCTTCTCAACCAGCTGGTGGACAGATAGACACTGGAAGTGCGTTATCCTCCGGTACCCACCTTGAGAATTAAGTCATTATCAACTAAGAGCTCGTGCTGGGATCGTCCCTTCCGGTGACTTTATAATGGGACCAAGGTGGCGTCAGACGTCCAGTGTTCATGCGCGTCAGAGAGAGAAAAGTGAACATCATTTTTATGAGAATAATGAGCACGAGAAACGTCACTGGGTTTTTTCCAACTGCTACTGGTGGTGTAAGCACGTGTGTGTGTGAGAGAGAGAGAGAGAGAGAGACAGAAGGACAGAGAGAGAGACAGAGAGAGAGAGACGGAGAGAGAGAGAGACGGAGAGAGAGAGAGAGAGAGAGAGAAGAGGAGAGAGACGGAGACGGAAGAGAGACGGAGAGA
>NW_028160135.1:0-3000 GCF_964263955.1 Coregonus lavaretus
ATTGGGAGAGAAGGGGAGGTAGACAACATGGGTCCTGTGTGCTCCCAGTAGACTAAATGGAGAGAAGGGGAGGTAGACAACATGGGGTCCTGTGTGCTCCCAGTAGACTAAATGGAGAGCAGGGGAGGTTAGAAAACATGGGTCCTGTGTGCTCCAATTGACTAAAATGGAGAGAAGGGGAGGTAGACAACATGGGTCCTGTGTGCTCCCAGTAGACTAAATGGAGAGAAGGGGAGGTAGACAACATGGGTCCTGTGTGCTCCCAGTAGACTAAATGGAGAGAAGGGGAGGTAGACAACATGGGTCCTGTGTGCTCCCAGTAGACTAAATGGAGAGAAGGGGAGGTAGACAACATGGGTCCTGTGTGCTCCCAGTAGACTAAATGGAGAGAAGGGGAGGTAGACAACATGGGTCCTGTGTGCTCCCAGTAGACTAAATGGAGAGAAGGGGAGGTAGACAACATGGGTCCTGTGTGCTCCCAGGTAGACTAAATGGAGAGAAGGGGAGGTAGACAACATGGGTCCTGTCTCCCAGTAGACTAAATGGAGAGAAGGGGAGGTAGACAACATGGGTCCTGTGTGCTCCCAGTAGACTAAATGGAGAGAAGGGGAGGTAGACAACATGGGTCCTGTGTGGTCCCAGTAGACTAAATGGAGAGAAGGGGAGGTAGACAACATGGGTCCTGCTCCCAGTAGACTAAATGGAGAGAAGGGGAGGTAGACAACATGGGTCCTGTGTGCTGAGACTAAATGGAGAGAAGGGGAGGTAGACAACATGGGTCCTGCTCCAGTAGACTAAATGGAGAGAAGGGGAGGTAGACAACATGGGTCCTGTGTGCTCCCAGTAGACTAAATGGAGAGAGGGAGGTAGACAACATGGGTCCTGTGTGCTCCCAGTAGACTAAATGGAGAGAAGGGGAGGTAGACAACATGGGTCCTGTGTCTCCCAGTAGACTAAATGGAGAGAAGGGGAGGTAGACAACATGGGTCCTGTGTGACTCCCAGTAGACTAAATGGAGAGAAGGGGAGGTAGACAACATGGGTCCTGTGTGCTCCTAGTAGACTAAATGGAGAGAAGGGGAGGTAGACAACATGGGTCCTGTGTGCTCCCAGTAGACTAAATGGAGAGAAGGGGAGGTAGACAACATGGGTCCTGCTCCCAGTAGACTAAATGGAGAGAAGGGGAGGTAGACAACATGGGTCCTGTCTGCTCCCAGTAGACTAAATGGAGAGAAGGGGAGGTAGACAACATGGGTCCTGTGTGCTCCAGTAGACTAAATGGAGAGAAGGGGAGGTAGACAACATGGGTCCTGTGTGCTCCTGGTAGACTAAATGGAGAGAAGGGGAGGTAGACAACATGGGTCCTGTGTGCTCCCAGTAGACTAAATGGAGAGAAGGGGAGGTAGACAACATGGTCCTGTGTGCTCCCAGTAGACTAAATGGAGAGAAGGGAGGTAGACAACATGGGTCCGTGTGCTCCCAGTAGACTAAATGGAGAGAAGGGGAGGTAGACAACATGGGTCCTGTGTGCTCCCAGTAGACTAAATGGAGAGAAGGGGAGGTAGACAACATGGGTCCTGTGTGCTCCCAGTAGACTAAATGGAGAGAAGGGGAGGTAGACAACATGGGTCCTGTGTGCTCCCAGTAGACTAAATGGAGAGAAGGGGAGGTAGACAACATGGGTCCTGTGTGCTCCCAGTAGACTAAATGGAGAGAAGGGGAGGTAGACAACATGGGTCCTTGCTCCCAGTAGACTAAATGGAGAGAAGGGGAGGTAGACAACATGGGTCCTGTGTGCTCCCAGTAGACTAAATGGAGAGAAGGGGAGGTAGACAACATGGGTCCTGTGTGCTCCCAGTAGACTAAATGGAGAGAAGGGGAGGTAGACAACATGGGTCCTGTGTGCTCCCAGTAGACTAAATGGAGAGAAGGGGAGGTAGACAACATGGGTCCTGTGTGCTCCCAGTAGACTAAATGGAGAGAAGGGGGAGGTAGACAACATGGGTCCTGTGTACTCCCAGTAGACTAAATGGAGAGAAGGGGATGTAGACAACATGGGTCCTGTGTGTTCCCAGTAGACTAAATGGAGAGAAGGGGAGGTAGACAACATGGGTCCTGTGTGCTCCAAGTAGACTAAATGGAGAGAAGGGGAGGTAGACAACATGGGTCCTGCTCCCAGTAGACTAAATGGAGAGAAGGGGAGGTAGACAACATGGGTCCTGTCCTGCTCCCAGTAGACTAAATGGAGAGAAGGGGAGGTAGACAACATGGGTCCTGTCCTGCTCCTAGGAGACTAAATGGAGAGAAGGGGAGGTAGACAACATGGGTCCTGCTCCCAGTAGACTAAATGGAGAGAAGGGGAGGTAGACAACATGGGTCATGTGTGCTCCCAGTAGACTAAATGGAGAGAAGGGGAGGTAGACAACATGGGTCCTGTGTGCTCCCAGTAGACTAAATGGAGAGAAGGGGAGGTAGACAACATGGGTCCTGCTCCCAGTAGACTAAATGGAGAGAAGGGGGAGGTAGACATCATGGGTCCTGTGTGCTCCCAGTAGACTAAATGGAGAGAAGGGGAGGTAGACAACATGGGTCCTGTGTGGTCCCAGTAGACTAAATGGAGAGAAGGGGAGGTAGACAAACATGGGTCCTGCTCCAGTAGACTAAATGGAGAGAAGGGGAGGTAGACAACATGGGTCCTGTGTGCTCCCAGTAGACTAAATGGAGAGAAGGGGAGGTAGACAACATGGGTCCTGTGTGCTCCCAGTAGACTAAATGGAGAGAAGGGGAGGTAGACAACATGGGTCCTGTGTGCTCCCAGTAGACTAAATGGAGAGAAGGGGAGGTAGACAACATGGGTCCTGTGTGCTCCCAGTAGACTAAATGGAGAGAAGGGGAGGTAGACAACATGGGTCCTGTGTACTCCCAGTAGACTAAATGGAGAGAAGGGGAGGTAGACAACATGGGTCCTGTGTGCTCCCAGTAGACTAAATGGAGAGAAGGG
>NW_028160134.1:5000-13912 GCF_964263955.1 Coregonus lavaretus
AAATATCTCTCTTTCAGATCCCTCAGAACCTGCCCTGCTCAGTCACTCTACAGCCAGGACCAGAGGACACAGGGAAGGTACAGAGACCACACACACACACACACACACACACACACACACACATAATGTATACACTCACAGCACTTTTTATCCAATGTCTGTCTCTCTCTCTGTCTCTCTCTCTCTCTCTCTGTCTCTCCCTCTGTCTCTCCCTCTGTCTCTCCGTCTGTCTCTCCCTCTGTCTCTCCGTCTGTCTCTCCCTCTGTCTCTCTCCCTCTGTCTCTCTCCCTCTGTCTCTCTCCCTCTGTCTCTCCCTCTGTCTCTCTCCCTCTGTCTCGCCCTCTGTCTCTCTCCCTCTGTCTCTCTCCCTCTGTCTCTCTCCCTCTGTCTCTCTCCCTCTGTCTCTCCCTCTGTCTCTCTCCCTCTGTCTCTCTCCCTCTGTCTCTCCCTCGGTCTCCCTCTGTCTCTCTCCCTCTGTCTCTCCCTCTGTCTCTCTCCCTCTGTCTCTCTCCCTCTGTCTCTCTCCCTCTGTCTCTCTCCCTCTGTCTCTCTCCCTCTGTCTCTCTCCCTCTGTCTCTCTCCGTCTGTCTCTCCCTCGGTCTCTCCCTCGGTCTCTCCCTCTGTCTCTCCCTCTGTCTCTCCCTCTGTCTCTCCCTCTGTCTCTCCCTCTGTCTCTCCCTCTGTCTCTCTCCCTCTGTCTCTCTCCCTCTGTCTCTCTCCCTCTGTCTCTCTCCGTCTGTCTCTCCGTCTGTCTCTCCGTCTGTCTCTCCGTCTGTCTCTCCCTCTGTCTCTCCCTCTGTCTCTCTCCGTCTGTCTCTCCCTCTGTCTCTCTCCCTCTGTCTCTCTCCCTCTGTCTCTCTCCCTCTGTCTCTCTCCCTCTGTCTCTCTCCGTCTGTCTCTCCGTCTGTCTCTCCCTCGGTCTCTCCCTCGGTCTCTCCCTCTGTCTCTCCCTCTGTCTCTCCCTCTGTCTCTCCCTCTGTCTCTCCCTCTGTCTCTCCCTCTGTCTCTCCCTCTGTCTCTCTCCCTCTGTCTCTCTCCCTCTGTCTCTCTCCCTCTGTCTCTCTCCGTCTGTCTCTCCGTCTGTCTCTCCGTCTGTCTCTCCGTCTGTCTCTCCGTCTGTCTCTCCCTCTGTCTCTCCCTCTGTCTCTCTCCGTCTGTCTCTCCCTCTGTCTCTCTCCCTCTGTCTCTCTCCGTCTGTCTCTCCCTCGGTCTCTCCCTCGGTCTCTCCCTCTGTCTCTCCCTCTGTCTCTCCCTCTGTCTCTCCCTCTGTCTCTCCCTCTGTCTCTCTCCCTCTGTCTCTCTCCCTCTGTCTCTCTCCGTCTGTCTCTCCGTCTGTCTCTCCGTCTGTCTCTCCGTCTGTCTCTCCCTCTGTCTCTCCCTCTGTCTCTCTCCGTCTGTCTCTCCCTCTGTCTCTCTCCCTCTGTCTCTCTCCGTCTGTCTCTCCCTCTGTCTCTCTCCCTCTGTCTCTCTCCCTCTGTCTCTCTCCCTCTGTCTCTCTCCCTCTGTCTCGCTCCCTCTGTCTCTCTCCCTCTGTCTCTCTCCCTCGGTCTCTCTCTCTCCCTCGGTCTCTCTCTCTCCCTCGGTCTCTCTCTCTCCCTCGGTCTCTCTCTCTCCCTCGGTCTCTCCCTCTCCCTCGGTCTCTCCCTCTCCCTCGGTCTCTCCCTCTCCCTCGGTCTCTCCCTCGGTCTCTCCCTCGGTCTCTCCCTCTGTCTCTCCCTCTGTCTCTCCCTCTGTCTCTCCCTCTGTCTCTCCCTCGGTCTCTCTCTCTCCCTCGGTCTCTCCCTCTCTCTCGGTCTCTCCCTCTGTCTCTCCCTCTGTCTCTCCCTCTGTCTCTCCCTCGGTCTCTCTCGCTCTCTGTCTCGCTCTCTGTCTCTCTCTCTCTGTCTCTCGCTGTCTCTCCCTCTGTCTCTCGTCTCTCCCTCTGTCTTCGTCTCTACTTAGGCCTGTGGAGTGGACTTTGAGGTCAGAGCCTTCTGCGCCAGGACTGTAGAGGAGAAGATACACAAAAGGTACAATGTAGTCGAAGCTATGTGTTTTGGTTCAGGGATTCAGTGCAGAGGGTTTAAGTGATCGTGGATGTGATGTATAGGAAATCTGTGTTGTTGATAATCCTAGTCTGTGTGTGTGTTTGTTATACGATTGGGTGCATATAGCGTTTTCATATGATATTATATATGTTATTATAGGAACTCAGTGCGTCTGGTGATCCGTAAGGTGCAGTATGCCCCAGAGAAGCCTGGTCCTCAGCCCATGGTGGAGACAACGCGATCCTTCCTAATGTCAGATAGATCCCTACATCTAGAGGCCTCACTGGATAAAGAGGTAGGACAGGACAAACCGAGACAGACAGAGACCGACACGCATAGGCAGACGGACAGACGCACGGCTGCACGATGGACACACACACACACACACACACACACACACACATTCATTAGTTAAAAGCGTTATGCAAACATTTGGTTGATTGGTTACAGCCTGAGATTATCCCCCAACCAACCGAATTCACTCCTCCCCATGTTCTCTCTCTCTGTCTTCCTCTCTTCCTCCCCCCCCCCTCTCAGCTCTACTACCATGGAGAGCCTATCAGTGTGAATGTACATGTCACCAACAACTCCACCAAAACAGTTAAGAGGATGAAAATCTCAGGTAAGACACTCCCTACCCCTCCCCCTTGCCCCAACCCTTCTTTTCTGCAGAAGCTCCACCACTGCACTGCTGATACCTACCCAGACCCTACAGATCTGCAAACATCGAGGGGTTAGGCCCAAGGGGGAGGGTTACGGAGCGATTTGGGAAAGACTGTAACAGAGGAGAGGCGCAGCCTTCCCATGTCCCCTTCTGCCACTCCTCTGCTCTCTCCATCTTTGTTGCTGTGTGTCTGTCAGTATTTTGCCTCTCCTGGTGTTATTAACCCTTTCTCTCCCCTGCTGCAGTGCGTCAGTACGCTGATATCTGTCTGTTCAGTACGGCTCAGTACAAGTGTCCTGTTGCACAGGAGGAGGCAGAGTGAGTACCCCTTCTCTCCGAAACCTCTCTCTCCATCCCTGTATCCTTCTCTTCATCACGTTCTCTCTCCTTTGGCCCTCGGGACCACACTCTCCTTTTTTCTCCTCTGTGAGAGAATGTTGGGTGAATGCAGACAGGTTGTGTGGCCAAACGGACACTCACTTTTAGTACTCTTGTTTTGTTTGACTATTTCTGTATAACTTCTACCCTCATTTTGTATGACCCTCTATGCTCACTAAAAATGTACAATGCTTCGACATCACTCCTGCCCCTCTCCCAATATACAACACCCTCCAAACCCCCCTTTCTACTGGTACTACCATTCCTGACTACCCCTCTCCTCCTCTCAGCTCAACACCTCTCCTGCCCTGTTACCTCCCACCCAACCCACTCTGAGACCCAAGGCAACCTCATCTCCTCCCCGTCTAGTAACATCACAGCCCCTCGTCCCCTTGTTATGACATCATGGAGTTGGTGTTCTCTCCCCCTGTACTGTAGTTTTACAGGTGACTGATGTAGTGCTGCACAGATGTGACACCTACAATAAGTCTGTGGGCCACGCCTCCGACAGGTGAGTAGAGGAGCAACACTGGGATTGGCTTAAAGTAACTGTCCAGTGTTTCCAGATTTCTATAAAATATGACCTATAATTCGTTAATTAAGTATGTTAAAAAGCTGCTTTACTGTGTTGGAAGGGTGTGGGTGTACCCCAACAACAGAATGGTGTGGGTATAAACCGGTTATTAAAAATATTAATCAGAGTAGACCGCTGATGACATCATCCTTTATGAGGAAATGGCAAGCATTTCTGAAACGGTCTGTTTGAGATACAAGTTTGAGATGGGGTTTTTAAGTGTTTTTATGCTTTGGCCACACATACGAGTATAGGATGAGTCAACAACATTATTTGGTTATGAGTTAACAGAATATTAACTTTTAAAAGTGAGATTTTCACTGGACAGTTACTTTAACCCCCAGAGCTCCCAGACCCAGACCTCCCCACAACCCCAGTACCTGGCTTGATTTAGGCCCACCAAAACTTCCCCTCATAGTCTAAATCTTGATCCCAAACCTCCCACCCTGATAATTATCCTTCTGGACCCCCCTTATCCCCAAAACCCAATTGCCTTCCTCTCAAATTGCGGGAAATCTCTGACTGGTACCCAGTCCAGTCCCCTTCAATTCTCCTCTCCCTCTCTGTTCTAATGGCAGCATCTTTAATCCTTTCGTTCCTCTCAACTTTCCTTACTGCTTCCCAAGCGTTGTGGATGTGTGTACAAGAGTGAGTGAGTAGGAACCAACCACATATGATGAAACAGAGAGAAATTCTAAATCCTTTCTCTCTCTTCCACAGTGACCAGGTGTCCCCCAGCAGTACGTTCTGTAAGGTGTACACCCTGACTCCCATGCTCACCAATAACAGAGAGAAGAGAGGCCTGGCTCTGGACGGGAAGCTGAAGCACGAAGATACCAACCTGGCCTCCAGCACCATGTAAGAGACTAGAGAGACACCCACATAAAAACACATATATATATTTACAGTGCATTCAGAAAGTATTCCGACCCCTTGACTTTTTCCACATTTTGTTACGTTACAGCCTTATTCTAAAACAGATTCAATTATTTTTTTCCCTCATCAATCTACACACAATACCCCATAATGACAAAGCACAAACAGGTTTTTAGACATTTTTGCACATTTATTAAAAATAAAAAACAGATATAGTAGTATTTAGACCCTTTGCTATGAGACTCGAAATTGAGCTCAGGAGCATCCTGTTTCCATTGATCATCCTTGAGATGTGTCTGCAAGTTGATTGGAGTCCACCTGTGGTAAATTCAATTGATTGGACATGATTTGGAAATGCACACACCTGGGACAGTGCATGTCAGAGCAAAACCAAGCCATGAGGTCGAAGGAATTGTCCGTAGAGCTCCGAGACAGGATTGTGTCGAGGCACAGATCTGGGGAAGGGTACCAAAACATTTCTACAGCATTGAAGATTCACAAGAACACAGTGGCCTCCATCATTCTTAAATGGAAGAAGTTTGGAACAACCAAGATTCTTCCTAGAGCTGGCCACCCGGCCAAACTGAGCAATCGGGGGAGAAGGGCCTTGGTCAGGGAGGTGACCAAGAACCCGATGGTCACTCTGACAGATCTCCAGAGTTCTTCTGTGGAGATCGGAGAACCCAGAAGGACATCCATCTCTGCAGCACTCCACCAATCAGGCCTTTATGGTAGATTTGCTAGACGGAAGCCACTCCTCAGTAAAAGGCACATGACAGCCCGCTTGGAGTTTGCCAAAAGGCACCTAAAGGACTCTTGGTCTGATGAAACCAAGATCGAACTCTTTGGCCTGAATGCGAAGCGTCACGTCTGGAGGAAACCTGGCACCATCCCTAGGGTGAAGCATGGTGGTGGCAGCATTATGCTGTGGGGATGTTTTTCAGCGGCGGGGACTGGGAGACTAGTCAGGTTTGAGGGAAAGATGAACGGAGCAAAGTACCAAGAGATCCTTGATGAAAACCTGCTCTAGAGCACTCAGGATGTCAGACTGGGGCGAAGGTTCACTCAAGGACAACGACCCTAGGCACACAGCCAAGACAACGCAGGAGTGGCTTCGGGACAAGTCTCTGAATGTCCTTGAGTGGCCCAGCCAGAGCCCGGACTTGAACCCGATCGAACATCTCTGGAGGGACCTGAAAGTAGCTGTGCAGTGATGCTCCCCATCCAACCTGACAGAGCTTGAGAGGATCTGCAAAGAAGAATGGGAGAAACCTCCCAAATAAAGCTGTGCCAAGCTTGTAGCGTCATACCCAAGAAGACTCGAGGCTGTAATCGCTGCCAAAGGTGCTTCAACAAAGAACTGAGTAAAGGGTCTGAATGTGATATTTCCATTTTTAATACATTTGCAAAAATGTCTAAAAACCTGTTTTTGCTTTGTCATTATGGGGTATTGTGTGTAGATTGATGAAGGGAAAAAAACACTTAATCCATTTTAGAAAAAGTCTAAAACGTAACAAAATGTGGAAAAAGTCAAGGGGTCTGAATACTTTCCGAATGCACTGTATGTATACACACACACACACACAGTACCAGTCAAAAGTTTGGACACACCTACTCATTCAAGGGTTTTTCTTTATTTTTACTATTTTCTACATTGTAGAATAATAGTGAAGACATCAAAACTATGAAATAACACATATGGAATCATGTAGTAACCAAAAAAGTGTTCAACAAATCAAAATATATTTTATATTTGAGATTCTTCAAATAGCCACCCTTTGCCTTGATGACAGCTTTGCACACTCTTGGCATTCTCTCAACCAGCTTCACCTGGAATGCTTTTCCAACAGTCTTGAAGGACATCCCGCATATGCTTATCTCTTGTTGGCTGCTTTTCCTTCACTCTGCCGTCCGAATCATCCCAAACCATCTCAATTGGGTTGAGGTCGGGGGATTGTGGAGGCCAGGTCATCTGATGCAGCACTCCATCACTCTCCTTCTTGGTAAAATAGCCCTTACACAACTTGGAGGTGTGTTGGGTCATTGTCCTGTTGAAAAACAAATGATAGTCCCACTAAGCCAAACCAGATGGGATGGCATATCGCTGCAGAATGCTGTGGTAGCCATGCTGGTTCAGTTTGCCTTGAATTCTAAATAAATCACAGACAGTGTCACCAGCAAAGCATCCCCACACCATAACACCTCCTCCTCTGTGCTTTACAGTGGGAACTACACTTGCGGAGATCATCCGTTCACCCACACCGCGTCTCACAAAGACACAGCGGTTGGAACCAAAAATCTCACATTTGGACTCCAGACAAATTTCCACCGGTCTAATGTCCATTGCTCGTGTTTCTTGGCCCAAGCAGGTCTCTTCTTATTATTGATGTCCTTTAGTAGTGGTTTCGTTGCAGCAATTCGACCATGAAGGCCTGATTCACACAGTCCCCTCTGAACAGTTGATATTGGGATGTGTCGGTGACTTGAACTCTGTGAAGCATTTATTTGGGCTGCAATTTCTGAGGCTGGTAACTCTTATGAACTTATCCTCTGCAGCAGAGATAACTCTGGGTCTTCCATTCCTGTGGTGGTCCTCATGAGAGCCAGTTTCATCATAGCGCTTGATGGTTTTGCGACTGCACTTGAAGAAACTTTCAAAGTTCTTGAAATGTTCCGTATTGACTGACCTTCATGTCTTAAAGTAATGATGGACTGTTGTTTCTCTTTGCTTATTTGATCTGTTCTTGCCATAATATGGACTTGGTCTTTTACCAAATAGGGCTATCTTCTGTATACCCCCCTACCTTTTCACAACACAACTGATTGGCTCAAACACATTAAGAAGTGAAGAAATTCCACAAATTAACTTTTAAGAAGGCACACCTGTTAATTGAAATGCATTCCAGGTGACTTCCTCATGAAGCTGGTTGAGAGAATGCCAAGAGTGTGCAAAGTTGTCATCAAGGCAAAGGGTGGCTATTTGAAGAATCTCAAATATAAAACATATTTTGATTTGTTTAACACTTTTTTGGTTACTACATGATTCCATATGTGTTAGTTCATAGTTCTGATGTCTTCACTATTATTCTACAGTGTAAAAAATAGTTAAAAAAAAGAAAAACCCTGGAATGAGTAGGTGTGTCCAAACTTTTGACTGGTACTGTATATATACACACACTGAATAAAAATATAAACGTAACATGTAAAGTGTTGGTCCCATGTTTCATGAGCTGAAATAAAAGGTCCCCGAAATGTTCCATACGCACAAAAAGCATATTTTGTCTCAAATTTGGTGCACACATTTTTTTACATCCCTGTTGGTGAGCATTTTTCCTTTGCCAAGATAATATATCCACCTGACAGGTGTGGCATATCAAGAAGCTGATTAAACAACATAATCATTACACAGGTGCACCTTGTGCTGGGGGACAATAAAAGGCCACTCTAAAATGTGCAGTTTTACATTTTACATTACATTTTAGTCATTTAGCAGACGCTCTTATCCAGAGCAACTTACTTGAGCAATTAGGGTTAAGTGCCTTGCTTAAGGGCACATCGACAGATTTTTCACCTAGTCGGCTCGGGGATTAGAACCAGCGACCTTTCGGTTACTGGCACAACGCTCTTACCCACTAAGCTACCTGCCGCCCCTCACACAACACAATGCCACAGATGTCTCAAGATTTGAGGGAGCGTGCAATTGGCATGCTGACTGCAGGAATGTCCACCAGAGCTGTTGCCAGAGAATTGAATGTTAATTTCTCTACCGTAAGCCACCTCCAACGTCGTTTTAGTGAATTTGGCAGTATGTCCAACCAGCCTCGCAACCGCAGACCACGTGTATGGCGTCAAGTGGGCGAGCGGTTGGCTGATGTCAATGTTGTGAACAGAGTACCCCATGGTTTGGTTATAGTGTGGGCAGGCATAAGCTACAGACAACGAACACAATGATCCTGAGGCCCATTGTCGTGCCATTCATCCGCCGACATCACCTCATGTTTCAGCATTATAATGCACTGCCCCATGTCGCAAGGATCTGTACACAATTTCTGGAAGCTGAAAATGTCCCAGTTCTTCCATGGCCTGCATACTTACCAGACACCATTTGAGCATGTCACCCGTCAATATCCAGCAACTTCGCACAGCCATTGAAGAGGAGTAGGACAACATTCCACAGGCCACAATCAACAGCCTGATCAACTCTATGCGAAGGAGATGTGTTGCGCTGCACAAGATACCAACTGGTTTTCTGATCCACGCCCCAGCCTTTTTTTCCAGCTGCATATCTGTCTTCCCAGTCATGTGAAATCCATAGATTAAGGCCTAATGCGTTTATTTCAATTGACTGATTTCCTTATATGAACTGTAACTCAGTAAAATCTTTGAAATTGTT
>NW_028160133.1:0-40000 GCF_964263955.1 Coregonus lavaretus
CGTTGGGCTTTACCTCACAGCCTCCCCGTCGGCCGGACTCGTCAGACGACCGCTACGTGATGACGAAGCACGCAGCCATCTACCCCTCTGAGGACGAGCTGCAGACCATCCAGAAGATCGTCTCCATCACAGAGAGAGCCCTCAAACTGGTCTCAGACATCATCATCGACCAGGACAAGACCAAGGAGACTACTGGGGAGGAGAAGGATGCAAAAGAGGTCTCCAAGACTCCCCAAGACCGGTGAGGAGAGTGGGGATGGATGGAAGGCTGAGTGGGGATGGATGGATGGAAGGTTGAGTGGGGAGGAATGGATGGAAGGTTGAGTGGGGATGGATGGAAGGTTGAGTGGGGATGGATGGATGGAAGGTTGAGTGGGGATGGATGGAAGGTTGAGTGGGGATGGATGGAAGGTTGAGTGGGGATGGATGGATGGAAGGTTGAGTGGGGAGGAATGGATGGAAGGTTGAGTGGGGATGGATGGAAGGTTGAGTGGGGATGGATGGATGGAAGGTTGAGTGGGGATGGATGGATGGAAGGTTGAGTGGGGAGGGATGGATGGAAGGTTGAGTGGGGAGGGATGGATGGAAGGTTGAGTGGGGAGGGATGGATGGAAGGAAGGTTGAGTGGGGATGGATGGATGGAAGGTTGAGTGGGGAGGGATGGATGGAAGGAAGGTTGAGTGGGGATGGATGGATGGAAGGTTGAGTGGGGAGGGATGGATGGAAGGAAGGTTGAGTGGGGATGGATGGATGGAAGGTTGAGTGGGGAGGGATGGATGGAAGGAAGGTTGAGTGGGGATGGATGGAAGGTTGAGTGGGGATGGATGGAAGGAAGGTTGAGTGGGGAGGGATGGAAGGAAGGTTGAGTGGGGATGGATGGAAGGAAGGTTGAGTGGGGAGGGATGGATGGAAGGTTGAGTGGGGAGGGATGATGGAAGGTTGAGTGGGGATGGATGGATGGAAGGTTGAGTGGGGATGGATGGAAGGAAGGTTGAGTGGGGATGGATGGAAGGAAGGTTGAGTGGGGAGGGATGGAAGGAAGGTTGAGTGGGGATGGATGGAAGGAAGGTTGAGTGGGGAGGGATGGATGGAAGGTTGAGTGGGGAGGGTTGGATGGAAGGTTGAGTGGGGATGGATGGAAGGAAGGTTGGGTGGGGATGGATGGAAGGAAGGTTGAGTGGGGATGGATGGAAGGTTGAGTGGGGATGGATGGAAGGAAGGTTGAGTGGGGATGGATGGATGGAAGGTTGAGTGGGGATGGATGGATGGAAGGTTGAGTGGGGATGGATGGAAGGAAGGTTGAGTGGGGATGGATGGAAGGAAGGTTGAGTGGGGATGGATGGATGGAAGGTTGAGTGGGGAGGGATGGAAGGAAGGTTGAGTGGGGATGGATGGAAGGAAGGTTGAGTGGGGAGGGATGGATGGAAGGTTGAGTGGGGAGGGATGGATGGAAGGTTGAGTGGGGAGGGTTGGATGGAAGGTTGAGTGGGGATGGATGGAAGGAAGGTTGAGTGGGGATGGATGGAAGGAAGGTTGAGTGGGGATGGATGGAAGGAAGGTTGAGTGGGGATGGATGGATGGAAGGTTGAGTGGGGATGGATGGATGGAAGGTTGAGTGGGGATGGATGGAAGGAAGGTTGAGTGGGGATGGATGGAAGGAAGGTTGAGTGGGGATGGATGGAAGGAAGGTTGAGTGGGGATGGATGGAAGGAAGGTTGAGTGGGGATGGATGGATGGAAGGTTGAGTGGGGATGGATGGATGGATGGAAGGTTGAGTGGGGATGGATGGATGGAAGGTTGAGTGGGGATGGATGGATGGAAGGTTGAGTGGGGATGGATGGAAGGAAGGTTGGGGGAACTCACCCCTGAACGTTTGTCTCCTCAGAGCTCTTAAAGGGGTGATGAGGGTGGGGGTGCTGGCTAAAGGACTGCTGCTCCGTGGAGACAATAATGTTAACCTGGTCCTGCTCTGCTCAGAGAAACCCACCAAGAATCTGCTAAGCCGCATAGTGGAGCATCTTCCCAAGCAGCTGACGGTACCCCCACGCCCCAACACTACGCCCCCCCCCCCAACACTACGCCCCAGCACTACCCCCCCAACACTACGCCCCCCCCCCAACACAGCACTACCCCCCCAACACTACGCCCCCCCCCCCCCAACACTACGCCCCAGCACTACCCCCCCAACACTACGCCCCCCCCCCCAACACAGCACTACCCCCCCAACACTACGCCCCCAACCCCCCCAACACTTACCTCGCTCTCTCCATTCTTCCCTCCCCTCCAGCTGGTGACCCCAGAGAAGTACGAGGTGAAGGGCTCCATCCAGGACTCTTCCATCATCCTGATGTCTGGAGCCGACCCCAAAATGACAGTCACCATCACCCTGACCTCCCCCGTCATCCGAGAGGAGGAGACCCCTGCCACACCCCCGCCACGGGACGGAGGTTGGAAAGACATCGCCCCCCCCTACCCCCCCCTCTACCCCCTTCCTTCCGTTTCGCTCTCTGCCACCCAGCTATTGGTGCATTAGTTTGTTCAGGGTACAGGGTGGGTGGAGTTAGCACATTTTGGGGCGATTTCAAAAGTCCTGTTTCTCCAATGGTCCTAAAGTGACATCTCCATTCACCCAGCACCTGAATGAATGTACCCTGTAAGATCAATTTCTATCTGAAGAGACCTACCCTGGTGGCACTTTGAAGAGGACTTTCTAGATTGTTCTGAGAGAAGTCTAGCTGTATGCCCCGGGCACTAAGTTTAGATTTGACCTGTTGGGCATCCAAGTCTCTCACTCAGTTTTGTCATTTTATAGACGCTAGTTATCGTTTCAACTTCAACCAATGAAGTGCTTGAGCTCTGTCATGACATGAGATGCTGGATTGGTCATCATAAAACAGTGCTCTTGCTTAGTGTGCCTTCAAAAGCCTTAGGATAGGAATTATGTTTCTACTAGGTCCGACAGTCAGTGATTTAAACTTTGGGATTAGAGAAGTATTGAATAACCAATATTCTGTAGTTTAATTCACAGAATATCATAAACAATGTAAAAAAGGGAAATATATAAAGAACTAACGTTTTGGGGAACCATTCAAATTGTCCAAGAGACCTGTTTTGAAGGCAGAGAAGCTCATTTTGATTATTATTTTTTTGGTTCATGTATCTTTAAAACCCGTGCCCTGAGAACAACCTGAATGATATTACCGAAGGCTCATCATTGGAAAAAACATTTCTAGAAACTTTACTTTCTAGTCATGGTTAGAGCACTTCCTGGTGAAGTCTGACGGTTCCTCGTGCCAGCAGCGTAGCGCTAACTCTCTTATCTGGAACTCCCCTTCCGTGCGTCTTGTAAAGCTGTCCCCCTACAAACAAAGCATGGACGGTGTTTGCATTTTCAGTCTAGTTTTTAGTTCCCAGGTAAGATTCATTGTTTTGTTTCCTGTGTTCCAGGGGGTTTGTTTCACTGTCACACCACTGGGATAAACCCTCCAACACCGGGGTCAATCGTTAGCTCTCTTAGCTCAGAACTACACACATCAGAGGAACGTTATTCTCTACAGATACCAAAAATAAATGAAAGACCCATTGGGGAAGGGAAGCGGTGAGGGCACTGAATCCTAACTTAAGAAACGTGCACACAACTCAGAGCTCTGCACAAATCGTGCGTAGATCGATGTCACCGGGGAGATTTGCAGCGGAAGTTTGAGTTGAGCGGGCGTTTTGTCAGGTTTAGGATTTGGCCAAATGAAAACAGCAGAAAGAACAGGGTTCCAGAACACACACACATACGGTTCTAGAACACTGGCAAGCAGTTCTAGAACACAGACGGTTCTAGAACACTGAGAGAAATGGGTTCACACACCCCCCCACAGGAAACAAATCTTACTTCTGGTCGTGAGGAGTTGTTCTGTCCTCACATGCTCCCTGAGTGGACTGGTGTCCCCCCTCCACACAAAAGCCTGATCTTGGCTACATTTCCCTTTTTGTAGTTGATCATGCTGTTAACAAAACAATACAATCCAGATATGACGTGAAGCCCTTTTGATCACGTGATCCATTCTCTGCATTAGTTGACAATGGAGGGGTGAGAGTGAGTGTTGCCAAGCTCCTGTTTCTCTGTCTAGCACGTCTCTTAGTTATGTTTTGTTGTGCCAATTTCTTTCACCCTATTCCAGAAGTGTGTACTTGGATTTGAAAGCATAGGATTGGTGTTGCCCAGAGAGGGTCTCCATCTACCATTTGTTAAATCCAGTTTCATAAAGTGGATTTGAAAGCATAGGATTGGTGTTGCCCAGAGAGGGTCTCCATCTACCATTTGTTAAATCCAGTTTCATAAAGTGGATTTGAAAGGATTGGTGTTTGCCCAGAGAGGGTCTCCATCTACCATTTGTTAAATCCAGTTTCATAAAGTGGATTTGAAAGCATAGGATTGGTGTTGCCCAGAGAGGGTGTCCATCTACCATTTGTTAAATCCAGTTTCAGAAAGTGCGCAAGTACACACTTCAGAATAAAGGTGCAAAATGGGGACGCTGTGTGGCCAGCCTGCAGTAGACTTCAGTAGGTCAGGGATGAAGACTTTGGCAGACTGTGGTTGGACCGAAGTACAGCAGAGCGGTGTACCGTTAGTGTGATTATCTGTTTGTTGGTTTCATGCCAACCTACTGACTTCAGCCAGCCATGCAGTGATGTCCAATCTAACCCTTCTTTTTGCTGCTGGGAGCTTCCATGTTTCTAGTTTTTTCTGCTGCCACATAATTTGTAGCTTTCCTACCAGTCCAGTCCAAAGCTCTCTGTTCTTTCATTTGTTTTATTTTTGAAAAATACATCTCCAGTGTCTGGGAGAGGGTTCAACCCCCCCCCCCCCCCCCCCCAGCCAACCAGCTCCTCCGGAAGGATTTTTGACCAAGGTTTTCCCCCACCACCCAAACACTTTGCCACACCTATCATTTCCATGCCACTGTTAGAAGCAGCTCAGTTCACACTCCAAGTTATGACAGGACTTAGGACTTCTCTCTCCTTTTTGTTTCCGTTATCAGTTACCACGACCCATACTAATACACCACGACCGATACTAATACACCACGACCCATACTAATATATAACGACCCATACTAATACACCACGACCCATACTAATATACCACGACCCATACTAATACACCACGACCCATACTAATACACCACGACCCATACTAATATATAACGACCCATACTAATACACCACGACCCATACTAATATACCACGACCCATACTAATATACCACGACCCATACTAATATACCACGACCCATACTAATACACCACGACCCATACTAATACACCACGACCCATACTAATACACCACGACCCATACTAATATATAACGACCCATACTAATACACCACGACCCATACTAATACACCACGACTGATACTAATACACCACGACCCATACTAATATATAACGACCCATACTAATACACCACGACCCATACTAATATATAACGACCCATACTAATACACCACGACCGATACTAATATACCACGACCCATACTAATACACCACGACCCATACTAATACACCACGACCCATACTAATACACCACGACCCATACTAATACACCACGACCCATACTAATACACCACGACCCATACTAATACACCACGACCCATACTAATACACCACGACCCATACTAATACACCACGACCCATACTAATATACCACGACCCATACTAATACACAACGACCCATACTAATACACCACGACCCATACTAATACACCACGACCCATACTCATATACCACGACCCATACTAATATACCACGACCCATACTATTGACCCATTGGAATCCCCCTAGAATATCCGCCAAGTATCATCTCAGCAGATGAGATTAAGACTGAAACTGACAAATGATTGGCGTAACATTGCTTTTCTTAGACAAGCTAACGTCTCAGCTTTTGAGATGTAAACTTCTCTGTGAGATCTTACGTTTCAGCACATGCTAACAATAGGCCTACATACAGTTCAGATATTTGACTATATGATCAAATGAATTGCTGTTGGCACCAGCCAATGTTAGCGACTAGGTGAGCCTTTGCTCAAAACCTAAGCAAGAGTTCCCATCACTCAATCCTGCTTCTAATATCTCAAGGTTTGGTTAGCATTTTACGCCAGTCCCGTAATTGACGTTCCCTTTACCCAACAAATCACACCAACGTGAACCTAACATTGCATCCGTGACACACTACGTCTCCAAGCACTTGTCATTTCGATGTCAGGTTGGGCATTGGTTTATTTGGCAGAAACACCAATCAGATAAGACTTTAGCTAGTTCACTTCCTGGTTCCTTACAGAAACCCTGTCTTGGTATGTGTGGCAATGTGTTTGTATTTTCTTGTTAATGAGTCTTGCTCTACCTGGTCAAACACCCGTTCCTCCTCCTCCTCCTCCTCAACACCTCAACCCAACCAACCAACCGGTCGACCACCATTTTTTTGACAATTCGACTCATCCATTTGTAGATGTAACCGGGGGCTTGGTGCGAGACCCGGCGGACGTCTTGGACAGGCTAAAATGCCTTGACGCTCTAGCGGATCTCCGCCACGCTAAGTGGTTCCAGGTTCGGACACATCCTTTTACTTTCTTATTGTAGCCTTATGAGATGCATTTTTTTTTTATTCCTT
The DNA here is from genome assembly GCF_964263955.1 of Coregonus lavaretus. Lineage (NCBI taxonomy): Eukaryota > Metazoa > Chordata > Actinopteri > Salmoniformes > Salmonidae > Coregonus > Coregonus lavaretus. The sequence goes on from NW_028160133.1 coordinate 6,661, forward strand.
TGTTTGAATTTTGTTTTAATGAAGGAATTAATAATGAATTTAACACCCCCCCCCCAAAAAAACAAAAACACAGTAATACCTGATATAATTAAACTGTTGTTTTAAAAAGATACAAAAATTCAATGATGCCACACATGTAATGATAATGTTTTAACCAGATTTGAATATCCAATCTTTATTTCTGATATTTATTGTTGAACTTTAGAATGGTAATGATTTATAATTTTCTGGTCCCAAAAAAAAAAAAAAAAAAAAAAAACTGGCATCCTTGTATTCCTTTTTTTTCCTTTGGCTCCATACTAGACAATATTGTCTGTGTTAAAACATGATTCCATAAGGCTGCAGAGATATCTTTGCATAAGATCCGATAAGAGCTTCCATGTTGAGCATTAGTATCTTGTGATTTGTATTTATTTTAACAGAGGAACAGGGATTGAGAGAAACGGGACATCTGATTATTTTTTATTTTTAGTTTCACTGTGTCGCTGCTATGGCAGAAAAAGCAAACGCACAGGCAAAGCAGATTCCCTCCTCTCTCCCAGTCCCTGACCTTCATCTTCTTTACAAACACAAACTCTGTACAACTGCCTGACTGTCTGTGAAACACTTGATCAACCTGAGAAGTCAGGGTTTATAAGATGACAAGGAAATTGTTTCATCTTGCAAACTGTGAGCTCTCCTTTTTTTACTAATGTTACGACGAGGTGAAATACTCCTGGAAATGGCAGCTGATTCCAACCAATTACGGCCAATTAATTAATTGAGGCTTCAATCAACCAATCACAAGCTTCCATTGTGTTCAGTAGTGTTTGGCCATCAATGACAGACGTGTTGTAAAATGTAGTGTGCACTATAATAATCCATGTTGTCTGCTCCCGTCTGTTATCTCTAAACCAAACGTGTTATTGCTCCACAAGGCTAGGGCCAACGGACTCCAATCCTGTGTGATTGTTATTCGTATCCTGCGTGACCTCTGTCAGAGGGTTCCCACGTGGTCCGCCTTCCCCAGCTGGGTGAGTTCATCGCCAGGCTAACGAGTCGACAACCATCTCATGAATGTTTTATATGTGTTAGAAAAGTATTGGACCTTAATTGGCCGGTTTCATGGACACAGATGAAGTCTAGTCCTGGACTAAAAAACAAAAATAATCTCCATTTTAAGAATTGTTCCTAGTCCCGGCATAATCTGTGTCAAGGGAAACCGCCCCTATAGGTACATTAAAGGGATCGTTCAGGATGTTATCTACTTCCCCAGAGTCGGATGAACTTGTGGATACCATTTTTATGTCTCTGCGTTCAGTTTGAAGGAAGATTCTAGCATTAGTGCAATTGCTAACTAACGTTAGCGCAATGACTGGAAGTCTTTGGGAACAGCTAGCATGTTCGCTGTTCCTGTGGACTTTGTCTTTGCGCTAACGCTAGTTAGCATTGGCTCGCGAACCTACCTCTTAACCTCTTTGATACTGGACGCAGAGACATAAAAATGGTATCCACCAGTTCATCTGCCTCTGGGGAAGTAGATAACATCCTGAACCATCCCTTTAAGAACAGCAGATGGTATCCACCAGTTCATCTGCCTCTGGGGAAGTAGATAACATCCTGAACCATCCCTTTAAGAACAGCAGATGGTATCCACCAGTTCATCTGCCTCTGGGGAAGTAGATAACATCCTGAACCATCCCTTTAAGAACAGCAGATGGTATCCACCAGTTCATCTGCCTCTGGGGAAGTAGATAACATCCTGAACTATCCCTTTAAGAACAGCAGATGGTATCCACCAGTTCATCTGCCTCTGGGGAAGTAGATAACATCCTGAACCATCCCTTTAAGAACAGCAGATGTGTGCATCTCAATAGAACTATAGATGTGTTAACTCGGGACTAACACACCGGCTGCAGCTTCACTCAATGACGAGTTTAAACGTCTCCATCCCCTCTCCTCCTCTCCACCCCCTCCATCTCCTCTCCCTCTCCTCCATCCCCTCTCCTCCTCCATCCCCTCTCCTCCTCCATCCCCTCTCCTCCTCCATCCCCCCTCCTCCTCCATCCCCCTCCTCTCTCCATCCCCTCTCCTCTCCTCCATCCCCCCTCCTCCTCCATCCCCGCTCCCCCTCCTCCATCCCCTCTCCTCCATCCTCCATCCCCCCTCCTCCTCCATCCCCTCTCCTCCATCCCCTCTCCCCCTCCCCCTCCTCCATCCCCCCTCCTCCTCCATCCCCCCTCCCCCTCCATCCCCGCTCCCCCTCCTCCATCCCCTCTCCTCCATCCCCTCTCCTCTCCTCCTCCTCCCCCTCCTCCATCCCCGCTCCCCCTCCTCCATCCCCTCTCCTCCATCCCCTCTCCTCTCCCCCTCCTCCATCCCCTCTCCTCCATCCCCCCTCCTCCTCCATCCCCCTCCTCCTCCATCCCCCCTCCCCCTCCATCCCCGCTCCCCCTCCTCCATCCCCTCTCCTCCATCCCCTCTCCTCTCCTCCTCCTCCCCCTCCTCCATCCCCGCTCCCCCTCCTCCATCCCCTCTCCTCTCCTCCTCTCCCCCTCCTCCATCCCCTCTCCTCCTCTCCCCCCTCCTCCATCCCCTCTCCTCCTCTCCCCCTCCTCCATCCCCTCTCCTCCTCTCCCCCCTCCTCCATCCCCTCTCCTCCTCTCCCCCCTCCTCCATCCCCCCTCTTTCCCCTTGTTCTCCAGGCCATGGAGCTGCTGGTGGAGAAGGCCATCAGCAGTGCCTCCGGCCCCCTGAGTCCAGGCGATGCACTGCGACGAGTCTTTGAATGTATTTCCTCCGGGATCCTGCTCCCCGGTAAGTCTAACCTATTTCACTATTTACTATTATAGCAGACTATTTCGCCTATCATAATGGGAGACTATTTTTGACGATCGTGACAGATTTTCACGTAGTTGTGAATGAATGAATCTGGGGTTAATGGCGTGTGGGCATTAGCAGAATGCTGATTGGTGTATTTGCCCGCCAGGTGGTCCGGGGTTGGTGGACCCGTGTGAGAAGAACCCCACTGATACTCTGACAACCATGAAGGAGCAGCACAGGGAGGACATCACCTCAAGTGCCCAGGTACTGACAGACACATGTATAGAATATAAACACAATGTATTATATATATATATATATACATACAGTGGGGAAAAAAAATATTTAGTCAGCCACCAATTGTGCAAGTTCTCCCACTTAAAAAGATGAGAGAGGCCTGTAATTTATCATAGGTACACGTCAACTATGACAGACAAAATGAGAAAAAAAAATCCAGAAAATCACATTGTAGGATTTTTAATGAATTTATTTGCAAATCATGGTGGAAAATAAGTATTTGGTCAATAACAAAAGTTTCTCAATACTTTGTTATATACCTTTTGTTGGCAATGACACAGGTCAAACGTTTTCTGTAAGTCTTCACAAGGTTTTCACACACTGTTGCTGGTATTTTGGCCCATTCCTCCATGCTGATCTCCTCTAGAGCAGTGATGTTTTGGGGCTGTCGCTGGGCAACACGGACCTTCAACTCCCTCCAAAGATTTTCTATGGGGTTGAGATCTGGAGACTGGCTAGGCCACTCCAGGACCTTGAAATGCTTCTTACGAAGCCACTCCTTCGTTGCCCGGGCGGTGTGTTTGGGATCATTGTCATGCTGAAAGACCCAGCCACGTTTCATCTTCAATACCCTTGCTGATGGAAGGAGGTTTTCACTCAAAATCTCACGATACATGGCCCCATTCATTCTTTCCTTTACACGGATCAGTCGTCCTGGTCCCTTTGCAGAAAAACAGCCCCAAAGCATGATGTTTCCACCCCCATGCTCCACAGTAGGTATGGTGTTCTTTGGATGCAACTCAGCATTCTTTGTCCTCCAAACACGACGAGTTGAGTTTTTACCAAAAAGTTCTATTTTGGTTTCATCTGACCATATGACATTCTCCCAATCCTCTTCTGGATCATCCAAATGCACTCTAGCAAACTTCAGACGGGCCTGGACATGTACTGGCTTAAGCAGGGGGACACGTCTGGCACTGCAGGATTTGAGTCCCTGGCGGCGTAGTGTGTTACTGATGGTAGGCTTTGTTACTTTGGTCCCAGCTCTCTGCAGGTCATTCACTAGGTCCCCCCGTGTGGTTCTGGGATTTTTGCTCACCGTTCTTGTGATCATTTTGACCCCACGGGGTGAGATCTTGCGTGGAGCCCCAGATCGAGGGAGATTATCAGTGGTCTTGTATGTCTTCCATTTCCTAATAATTGCTCCCACAGTTGATTTCTTCAAACCAAGCTGCTTACCTATTGCAGATTCAGTCTTCCCAGCCTGGTGCAGGTCTACAATTTTGTTTCTGGTGTCCTTTGACAGCTCTTTGGTCTTGGCCATAGTGGAGTTTGGAGTGTGACTGTTTGAGGTTGTGGACAGGTGTCTTTTATACTGATAACAAGTTCAAACAGGTGCCATTAATACAGGTAACGAGTGGAGGACAGAGGAGCCTCTTAAAGAAGAAGTTACAGGTCTGTGAGAGCCAGAAATCTTGCTTGTTTGTAGGTGACCAAATACTTATTTTCCACCATAATTTGCAAATAAATTCATTAAAAATCCTACAATGGGATTTTCTGGATTTTTTTCTCTCAATTTGTCTGTCATAGTTGACGTGTACCTATGATGAAAATTACAGGCCTCTCTCATCTTTTTAAGTGGGAGAACTTGCACAATTGGTGGCTGACTAAATACTTTTTCCCCCACTGTATATATATACTGAACAAAAATATAAATGCAACATGTAAAGTGTTGGTCCCATGTTTCATGAGCTGAAATAAAAGATCCCAGAAATACATACAAAAAGCTTATTTCTCTAACATTTTGTGCACACATTTGTTTACATCCCTGTTAGTGAGCATTTCTCCTTTGCCAAGATAATCCATCCACCTGACAGGTGTGGCATATCAAGAAGCTGATTAAACGGCATGATCATTACACAGGTGCACCTTGTGCCTGGGGACAATAAAAGGCCACTCTAAAATGTGCGGTTTTGTCACAAAACACAATGCCACAGATGTCTCAAGTTTTGAGGGAGCGTGCAATTGGCATGCTGACTCCAGGAATGTCCACCAGAGCTGTTGCCAGAGAATTGAATGTTCATTTCTTGTTCAAGAGAATTGTGCTCTTCACGGATTAATCCCAGTTTCAACTGTACCAGGCAGATGGCGTCGTGTGGGCAAGCGGTTTGCTGATGTCAACGTTGTGAACAGAGTGCCCCATTATGGCGGTGGGGTTATGGTATGGGCAGGCATAAGCTACGGACAACGAACACAATTGCATTTTATCGATGGCAATTTGAATGCACAGAGATACTGTGACGAGATCCTGAGGCCCATTGTCGTGCCATTCATCTGCCGCCATCACCTCATGTTTCAGCATGATAATGCACAGCCCCATGTCGCAAGGATCTGTACACAATTCCTGGAAGCTGAAAATGTCCCAGTTCTTCCATGGCCTGCATACTCACCAGACGTCATCCATTGAGCATGTTTGGGATGCTCTGGATCGACATGTACGACAGCGTGTTCCAGTTCCCGCCAATATCCAGCAACTTCGCACGGCCGTTGAAGAGGACTGGGACAACATTCCACAGGCCACAATCAACAGCCTGATCAACTCAATGCGAAGGAGATGTGTCGTTCTGCATGAGGCAAATGGTGGCCACACCAGATACTGACTGGTTCTCTGATCCACACCCCTACCGTTTCTTTTTTTTTTTTAAGGTATCTGTGACCAACAGTCGTGAACTCCATAGATTAGGGCCTAATGAATTTATTTCAATTGACTGATTTCCTTATATGAACTGTAACTCAGTAAAATCTTTGAAATTGTTGCATTTATATTTTTGTTCAGTGTAGCAATAGCCTAAGAACAGATCCTTGAGGTACACCATAATTATAAGGTACTGGCCATACATAAATAGTAAAGTTTTAATATATGATTATAGATGTAAGACATTGACCACCATACCTTTTTATATAAATTGCCAGATCATTGAGGTACTGTATGTAGTTAACGCTCCTCCTCTGTCCAGTTTGCTCTGCGGCTGCTGGCGTTCCGTCAGGTGCACAAGGTGCTGGGTATGGACCCACTGCCCCAGATGAACCCCCGCTTCAACATCCGCAACAACCGTAAGCGTCGCCGTGAGAACAGCGACGGGACGGACGGATTCGAGGGCGAAGGGAAGAAGGACAAGAAGGATTTGGACAGTAGTTACTAGGACCTGTCCACCCCCCTCCACCCAGTTGGACAGTAGTTACACTAGGTCCTGTCCCCCCCCCCCCCCCCCCCCCCCCCCCCTCCACCCAGTTGGACAGTAGTTACTAGGTCCTGTCCCCCCCCTCCACCCAGTTGGACAGTAGTTACTAGGTCATGTCCCCCCCTCCACCCAGTTGGACAGTAGTTACTAGGTCCTGTCCCCCCCTCCACCCAGTTGGACAGTAGTTACTAGGACCTGTCCCCCCCTCCACCCAGTTGGACAGTAGTTACTAGGTCCTGTCCCCCCCTCCACCCAGTTGGACAGTAGTTACTAGGACCTGTCCACCCCTCCACCCAGTTGGACAGTAGTTACTAGGTCCTGTCCCCCCCCTCCACCCAGTTGGACAGTAGTTACTAGGACCTGTCCCCCCCTCCACCCAGTTGGACAGTAGTTACTAGGTCCTGTCCCCCCCTCCACCCAGTTGGACAGTAGTTACTAGGTCCTGTCCCCCCCTCCACCCAGTTGGACAGTAGTTACTAGGTCCTGTCCCCCCCTCCACCCAGTTGGACAGTAGTTACTAGGACCTGTCCCCCCCTCCACCCAGTTGGACAGTAGTTACTAGGTCCTGTCCCCCCCCTCCACCCAGTTGGACAGTAGTTACTAGGTCCTGTCCCCCCCCTCCACCCAGTTGGACAGTAGTTACTAGGACCTGTCCCCCCCTCCACCCAGTTGGACAGTAGTTACTAGGTCCTGTCCCCCCCCCCTCCACCCAGTTGGACAGTAGTTACTAGGACCTGTCCCCCCCCTCCACCCAGTTGGACAGTAGTTACTAGGACCTGTCCCCCCCCCTCCACCCAGTTGGACAGTAGTTACTAGGACCTGTCCCCCCTCCACCCAGTTGGACTGTAGTTACTAGGTCCTGTCCCCCCCCCCTCCACCCAGTTGGACAGTAGTTACTAGGTCCTGTCCCCCCCCTCCACCCCGTTGGACAGTAGTTACTAGGACCTGTCCCCCCCCCCTCCACCCAGTTGGACAGTAGTTACTAGGTCCTGTCCCCCCCCTCCACCCAGTTGGACAGTAGTTACTAGGTCCTGTCCCCCCCCTCCACCCAGTTGGACAGTAGTTACTAGGTCCTGTCCCCCCCCCCCCCCCCCCCTCCACCCAGTTGGACAGTAGTTACTAGGTCCTGTCCCCCCCCTCCACCCAGTTGGACAGTAGTTACTAGGTCCTGTCTCCCCCCTCCACCCAGTTGGACAGTAGTTACTAGGACCTGTCCACCCCTCCACCCAGTTGGACAGTAGTTACTAGGTCCTGTCCCCCCCTCCACCCAGTTGGACAGTAGTTACTAGGACCTGTCCCCCCCTCCACCCAGTTGGACAGTAGTTACTAGGACCTGTCCCCCCCTCCACCCCTCCACCCAGTTGGACAGTAGTTACTAGGTCCTGTCCCCCCTCCACCCAGTTGGACAGTAGTTACTAGGTCCTGTCCCCCCCCTCCACCCAGTTGGACAGTAGTTACTAGGTCCTGTCCCCCCCTCCACCCAGTTGGACAGTAGTTACTAGGTCCTGTCCCCCCCTCCACCCAGTTGGACAGTAGTTACTAGGACCTGTCCCCCCTCCACCCAGTTGGACAGTAGTTACTAGGACCTGTCCCCCCCCTCCACCCAGTTGGACAGTAGTTACTAGGACCTGTCCCCCCCTCCACCCAGTTGGACAGTAGTTACTAGGACCTGTCCCCCCTCCACCCAGTTGGACAGTAGTTACTAGGTCCTGTCCCCCCCTCCACCCAGTTGGACAGTAGTTACTAGGTCCTGTCCACCCCTCCACCCAGTTGGACAGTAGTTACTAGGTCCTGTCCCCCCCCTCCACCCAGTTGGACAGTAGTTACTAGGTCCTGTCCCCCCCTCCACCCAGTTGGACAGTAGTTACTAGGTCCTGTCCCCCCCTCCACCCAGTTGGACAGTAGTTACTAGGTCCTGTCCACCCCTCCACCCAGTTGGACAGTAGTTACTAGGACCTGTCCCCCCCTCCACCCAGTTGGACAGTAGTTACTAGGACCTGTCCCCCCCCCCCTCCACCCAGTTGGACAGTAGTTACTAGGTCCTGTCCCCCCCTCCACCCAGTTGGACAGTAGTTACTAGGTCCTGTCCCCCCCTCCACCCAGTTGGACAGTAGTTACTAGGTCCTGTCCCCCCCTCCACCCAGTTGGACAGTAGTTACTAGGACCTGTCCCCCCCTCCACCCAGTTGGACAGTAGTTACTAGGTCCTGTCCCCCCCCCTCCACCCAGTTGGACAGTAGTTACTAGGACCTGTCCCCCCCTCCACCCAGTTGGACAGTAGTTACTAGGACCTGTCCCCCCCCCCTCCACCCAGTTGGACAGTAGTTACTAGGACCTGTCCCCCCCTCCACCCAGTTGGACAGTAGTTACTAGGACCTGTCCCCCCCCCTCCACCCAGTTGGACAGTAGTTACTAGGACCTGTCCCCCCCTCCACCCAGTTGGACAGTAGTTACTAGGACCTGTCCCCCCCCCCCTCCACCCAGTTGGACAGTAGTTACTAGGTCCTGTCCCCCCCCTCCACCCAGTTGGACAGTAGTTACTAGGACCTGTCCCCCCCTCCACCCAGTTGGACAGTAGTTACTAGGTCCTGTCCCCCCCCTCCACCCAGTTGGACAGTAGTTACTAGGTCCTGTCCCCCCCCTCCACCCAGTTGGACAGTAGTTACTAGGTCCTGTCCCCCCCTCCACCCAGTTGGACAGTAGTTACTAGGTCCTGTCCCCCCCTCCACCCAGTTGGACAGTAGTTACTAGGACCTGTCCCCCCCCCCTCCACCCAGTTGGACAGTAGTTACTAGGTCCTGTCCCCCCCTCCACCCAGTTGGACAGTAGTTACTAGGACCTGTCCCCCCCCTCCACCCAGTTGGACAGTACTTACTAGGTCCTGTCCCCCCCTCCACCCAGTTGGACAGTAGTTACTAGGACCTGTCCCCCCCTCCACCCAGTTGGACAGTAGTTACTAGGTCCTGTCCCCCCCTCCACCCAGTTGGACAGTACTTACTAGGTCCTGTCCCCCCCTCCACCCAGTTGGACAGTAGTTACTAGGTCCTGTCCCCCCCTCCACCCAGTTGGACAGTAGTTACTAGGACCTGTCCCCCCCTCCACCCCTCCACCCAGTTGGACAGTAGTTACTAGGACCTGTCCCCCCCTCCACCCAGTTGGACAGTAGTTACTAGGTCCTGTCCACCCCTCCACCCAGTTGGACAGTAGTTACTAGGACCTGTCCCCCCCTCCACCCAGTTGGACAGTAGTTACTAGGACCTGTCCCCCCTCCACCCAGTTGGACAGTAGTTACTAGGTCCTGTCCCCCCCTCCACCCCGTTGGACAGTAGTTACTAGGACCTGTCCCCCCCTCCACCCAGTTGGACAGTAGTTACTAGGTCCTGTCCCCTCCTCCACCCCGTTGGACAGTAGTTACTAGGTCCTGTCCCCTCCTCCACCCCGTTGGACAGTAGTTACTAGGACCTGTCCCCCCTCCACCCAGTTGGACAGTAGTTACTAGGTCCTGTCCCCCCCCCCCCTCCACCCAGTTGGACAGTAGTTACTAGGTCCTGTCCCCCCCCCCCCCTCCACCCAGTTGGACAGTAGTTACTAGGACCTGTCCCCCCTCCACCCAGTTGGACAGTAGTTACTAGGACCTGTCCCCCCTCCACCCAGTTGGACTGTAGATAAGATGAGAGCTAACCGCATCATAGCATTCTGATGCTGGATTGCACAGTCAATAACGTGGCGTGCAACCATTGGTTGATGCCTGCAGTGCTACTGCAATGTAGTCTGCCTGGAACGAGCCCTGGAACGAGCCCTGGAACGAGCCCTGTGTACCTCTGTTGTCCCTGATAGGTGGGTTTGTGTAGATACTTAAGACCGACATCGGACAGGGCCTGGTCCTGTAAGACATGGGGAGACCAGGGTTGTATTCATTAGGGCACGTAACAGAAAATGTTTTGAAAACGTTTTGCGATGGGGAAAAAGAAAATGATTGTTTCTAATGTCAGTCCGTTTTGGTTCCAAATGAATACGACCCAGTCTTGACCGAGGCTCAGCTGCACTGAATAGGCCTACTGCAGTACCCAGTTAGTCCACGATGTTCTGTTTTGGTATCGATTTGATATGACCTGTGGTTGGGACCTAAACTTCTCCTTCCTTGCTAAAACTACTTTTACCCCCATTTTTTATTTTTACCCCTCTGCTTCTCCAGTAGAAGTTACCATGACGATGGCGATTTCATAGCCCCACCTACTCCCTTTTTAGACTTTGGATTGTCTTTCGTTGTTTTACGAGTTATGGAAACGTAAAAAAGACAGATCTATTTGTTCCAGTTTTTTGATAGATCAGGAGGATCATAGTCAATGTTGATGCCTAAAATGCATGTTATTTCTAGTTGCATACATTTAGTGTTGGCTGTTAGTGAGTTAGTAAGTTTAATACCCATTGTGAAGCACATAATTCGATCAGTCGCCAGTCCATGTTTTATTTTCCTATAAGCTGTAATTTTGAATATGATCTTTTTAAGTGTCATGATGCTTGTTAAAATAGTGTGAAAGCTCTGGTCTTGGTCCCAGTAAGTGTTGTAATATCTAACACACCCCTTAGCTGTGACATTGTTGTACTACATTTGAGAGAACCCCTGATTCCTAATTTGTGTTTAATATTGCAGTTATTATTCCCAAACGTAGCTCTCTCTCTAATATATATGAAAATATACCTAATAATAATCTTGCAATAGATCCAAAAAAGTGTGTTTTTAGTTTATGGAAGAACTCATGGCCGTGTTTTCAGATTTTTGTTATTGTATTATTATGGCTTTTAACATTTTGGTTTAGATTATAATGGGACACTTATTGGCTTGCCCCTGATATTGGTTTAACGCTGCGCACATATAGTTAATTTGAATAATGTATAGAAAATGAACAACCGATGGAGTAAAAAGTAACGTTGTTTGTTTAAATGTAGATCCCTTCTTTAATGTCTGACTGTCTCTGCCTCTTGGTCTGTCAGCCTCTCTCTCGCTCTCTCTCTTTCTCTCTCCCAAATTAATTTCAAGGGGCTTTATTGGCATGGGAAACATATGTTTACATTGCCAAAGCAAGTGAAATGGATAAACAAAAGTTCTCTCTCTCTCTCGCGCTGCCTGTCAGTCAGCCTTTCTCTCTCTCTCGCTGCCTGTCAGTCAGCCTTTCTCTCTCTCGCTGCCTGTCAGTCAGCCTTTCTCTCTCGCGCTGCCTGTCAGTCAGCCTTTCTCTCTCGCGCTGCCTGTCAGTCAGCCTTTCTCTCGTGCTGCCTGTCAGTCAGCCTTTCTCTCTCTCTCGCTGCCTGTCAGTCAGCCTTTCTCTCTCTCGCTGCCTGTCAGTCAGCCTTTCTCTCTCTCTCGTGCTGCCTGTCAGTCAGCCTTTCTCTCTCTCTCGCTGCCTGTCAGTCAGCCTTTCTCTCTCTCTCGCTGCCTGTCAGTCAGCCTTTCTCTCTCTCGCTGCCTGTCAGTCAGCCTTTCTCTCTCTCTCGCTGCCTGTCAGTCAGCCTTTCTCTCGTGCTGCCTGTCAGTCAGCCTTTCTCTCTCTCTCGCTGCCTGTCAGTCAGCCTTTCTCTCTCTCGCTGCCTGTCAGTCAGCCTTTCTCTCTCTCTCGCTGCCTGTCAGTCAGCCTTTCTCTCGTGCTGCCTGTCAGTCAGCCTTTCTCTCTCTCTCGCTGCCTGTCAGTCAGCCTTTCTCTCTCTCTCGCTGCCTGTCAGTCTGCCTTTCTCTCTCGTGCTGCCTGTCAGTCAGCCTTTCTCTCTCTCTCGCGCTGCCTGTCAGTCAGCCTTTCTCTCTCGCGCTGCCTGTCAGTCAGCCTTTCTCTCGTGCTGCCTGTCAGTCAGCCTTTCTCTCTCTCTCGCTGCCTGTCAGTCAGCCTTTCTCTCTCTCGCGCTGCCTGTCAGTCAGCCTTTCTCTCGCGCTGCCTGTCAGTCAGCCTTTCTCTCTCTCGCTCTGTGTCTCTTATTACCTGTGCAGAATAAAGACATTTCCTGAATGAAGGACTTCTGGACTGAGTGGTTTGTCTCTTCTCCCTATGTTCCTATGTATGGAGACATCACCTCACAGCACTTTCACACTTCATGATCGGCTGTGTAAAGCTCCAAGTGGCTTTATGAAACAACATGGAACCATGGAGATATTTACCTCGGTGCAGACGACGGTTTACTGACCGTGTCCCAACAGGATATGATGAATGAGTTTAGACAGACGTTTTTACTGACCGTGTCTCAACAGGATATGATGATGGAGGTTAGACGGACCATTCTTTATCCCTTCAAAACAGGAAGACCGCACAATGGGATGGCCATAGCCTGCTTCCTCTGCTGACAGTCCCTGGACTCATACTAGTGCACCAATTACCGTCAAAGAAACGAAATGTTTGTTAATTTTGTTTATTTAAAATACATTACAGCCCAAGATCAGGTTCAGTTTTCAAAATCAACATTAGAATATAACCACGCTATGACCACTATAAACCCACTAGCAATGAGGCGTGTCTTATGTACTGTACTGAGCTCAGCAATAATTCAAGAAGTTGATGGTTCAATTTTTTGTAGAACTTTTCAAAGATGATCTATTATATTGAGAAGATTGCCGAGTGACCTCTAATGCATGTCCTCAATGGAGTGAGATCAGGTGGGACCATGCTAGCCAATGAGAGGGCAGATACGCGTGTGCAACAACATTTTATTTATTTATTTTTATTTAACCTTTATTTAACCAGGTAAACCAGTTGAGAACAAGTTCTCATTTACAACTGCGACCTGGCCAAGATAAAGCAAAGTAGTGCGATAAAAACAACAACACAGAGTTACATATGGGGTAAACAAAACAAAGTCAAAAATACAACAGAAAATATATATACAGTGTGTGCAAATGTAGCAAGTTATGGAGGTAAGGCAATAAATAGGCTATAGTACAAAATAATTACAATTAGTATTAACACTGGATAAGATACAGATAAGTCGTTTTTCTCAAAGTTGCCGGAATTGCCACTCGGCATCCACTTATTTCAGTACATTTTGTAACAGCATTACGACACTTCTATTTGACCAAGTAAGCCTCGGGTAATTCCACCATCTCGTAGACCGTCATACAAAAAAAAGGGTTTATCTCACGCTGACAAATTTTGGATGGAATAAATCCTCTCGCTTCGCCTCTTCTTTCAGTATCGGGCACGTCCCAAATGAGGAAGAGGAGCGGCACGTCCCAAATGAGGAAGGGGAGCGGCACGTCCCAAATGAGGAAGAGGAGCGGCACGTCCCAAATGAGGAAGAGGAGCGGCACGTCCCAAATGAGGAAGAGGAGCGGCACGTCCCAAATGAGGAAGAGGAGCGGCACGTCCCAAATGAGGAAGAGGAGCGGCACGTCCCAAATGAGGAAGAGGAGCGGCATAAATACAAGACCGAAAGCCGTTCTATCCAATAGAATCACGAGAATCACGTCGGACCCTCCTTGTCAAAAATGTATTCTCAGCCAATGTGAATGCTCGATGTTCAGTTGTCAAAGCAGGTTAATGTTCTGTTTTGCGTCCCGGTCAGAGCGGAGAAAGTGGTAGTTTGTTAGCTAGAAGTTCCAGACATGTTGAGTAGTTTGGGGAGCGCCGGTGGGAAGTCTACCAAGCCGTCCTTCGTTTCCTATGTGACGCCGGAGGTAAGTCTGTCCATGAAACGCTGCTGTATTAGCGGACGCCATGTGTGCATGTTGGATGAGATGGCTAAAAAGCCTGTCATTTCATACGGACTAGTTACCATAAATGCTATCTGGCTAGCTGACATGATTGGGACAGGGCGGGTTATGGTTCCTATAGCCGCCCGCAGCCCGTGAAACTAAAGTTTTAGGAAAAACAGCATTTCCAACCGATATGTAACTGTTTGTCCTGGAACAGAGTACTGTTTCTCTCCGGAGAATGGTGTGCCTTGTCATGTTTTCAATGACTGTAGGATAGTGTGCTTGATTTCTCCCTTCATATTTTGTCAGCAGACAACATTCAACTGTAACAGTGTTGTTGTTTTTTGTAAGGAGTCTTCCAGGCACTTCAAGATAAATTAAAACATTGTTACTCCTGACTCAGCTTTTTTGTGTTGTTGTTTTTTTACAGTGAGCTTGCGTGACTTTTCAACTGTCAGATCTGCATTGATTAGTCAGTCAAACTAGAAAACATAGATGGCAAACATGCAATACAATGTTGCTATTTCTCTATCCGTAAACACCATCTGAAATCATAGTAGATGAGTTATTATCCGGTATGGGAATCCACAAGCCATTATAGCATATATCCTATCTGAACTGTGGAAGTGTGGGAACAACACAACTTCCGTAGGAAACCTCAGCAGAAAGTGCAGAAGGCAGCATAATACTTTTTTTTGTAGGACATTTAACACGGGCAAGATGGAATATCTATTCTATTCAAGAACGCAACACAGTGTTGGCTAGAGAACAGCAGTCATTCAGCAATGAATTGTAGTCAAAATACCATGAAAGGAACAGTAACATACTGTTATCCCACGGTCGGGAAGTCATAGTTTTATGAACGTCACATGGCAGACCCAGTAGTCCATATTCGTGTGACACGGTAACGGCTGATGTCTGCAGTTTTGGCTCCCAAACACATATTAACCCAGCACAATAATACAGTTATGTGTATGTGGTAAGTCCCGTGTAGCTCAGTTGGTAGAGCATGGCGCTTGCAACGGCAGGGTTGTGGGTTCGATTCCCACGGGGGACCAGTATGGGGGGAGGAAAAAATAAAAAATGTATGCACTCACTTAACTGTAAGTCGCTCTGGATAAGAGCGTCTGCTAAATGACTTAAATGTTAAATGTGAGCAGAGAAGGCAAGCTCTGGGTCTTGTGACTCCTCGTGTGTCCTCTGAATGGCATCCTAGCTTATGGGAAGCTGACCTTAATGTAATGCTGAAAGGAGAGCAGCAGGGACATACTAAGGATATTTTACAAAGCAGTGGCGCTACATGGTTTAGTGAATATGTTTGAACAGCCTCAGTGATACAGTATCTCCTAATCAGGGGTCCCTGATGATGATGATGATGATGATGATGATGGTTCCATCCCTGTTTAGAGAGTAGTGGCTACACTTATCAAGGTCTCCGACAATGTGTTGTGTGAAGTGGGCTACGGGGCTGCACGCTACCCCAACTACCATTTTGATTATGATGAAGAGCAGCCAGTAACATGGTGGGGGCCAAAGTACACAACATAAAGTTCAGACGAGAAGAGCTGATTCACACAGCTGATAACAGAAGGGAAAACCATTGTTTCAATCAACATAATACGTTTGCAGTGTTCATCTTCCAAGTCGGCCATTGCCTTGATGTTGTAGGCCTATCTCTAATACTGCTTTCACAAAGTGTTTACAGTGTTTTGGGCAATGTTTATACACTACATGACCAAAAGTATGTGGACACCTGCTCGTCGAACGTCTCATTCCAAAATCGTGGGCATTAATATGGAGTTGGTCCCCCCCCCTTTGCTGCTATAACAGCCTCCACTCTTCTGGGAAGGCTTTCCACTAGATGTTGGAACATTGCTGCAGGCCCGTCAAGTTCTTCCACACCGATGTCAACAAACTATTTCTGTATGGTCCTCGCTTTGTGCACGGGGGCATTGTCATGCTGAAACAGGAAAGGGCCTTCCCCAAACTGTTGCCACAAAGTTGGAAGCACAGAATCGTCTAGAATGTCATTGTATGCTGTAGCGTTAAGATTTCCCTTCACTTGAACTAAGGGGCCTAACCCAAAATGAAAACAGCCCCAGACCATTATTCCTCCTCCGCCAAACTTTACAGTTGGCACTATGCATTGGGGCATGTAGCGTTCTCCTGGCATCCGCCAAACCCAGATTTGTCTGTCGGACTGCCAGATGGTGAAGCGTGATTCATCACTCCAGGCGGCGAGCTTTACACCACTCCAGCTGACGCTTGGCATTGCGCATGGTGATCTTAGGCTTGTGTGCGGCTGCTCGGCCACGGAAACCCATTTCATGAAGCTCCCGACAAAAAGTGATTGTGCTGATTTTGCTTCCAGACGCAGTTAGATTTTTTTTGCGCTTCAGCATTCGCCGGTCCCGTTCTGTAAGGTTGTGTGGCCTACCACTTCAGGGCTGAGCCGGCGTTGCTCCTAGAGGTTTCCACTTCACAATAACAGCACTTACAGTTGACCAGGGCAGCTCTAGCAGGGCAGATATTCAACGAACTGACATGTTGGAAAGGTGGCATCCTACGACGGTGCGAAGTTGAAAGTCACTGAGCTCTTCAGTATGGGCCATTCTACTGCCAATGTTTGTCTATGGAGATTGCATGGCTGTGTGCTCGATTTTATACACCTGTCAGTAACAGGTGTGGCTGAAATATATAATATAAATAATATAATAATAATAATAATATGCCATTTAGCAGACGCTTTTATCCAAAGCGACTTACAGTCATGTGTGCATACATTTTTACGTAAATATCTGAATCCACTCATTTGAAGGGGTGTCCACATACTTTTGTGTATATATAGTGTAAGAGGTAAAAGGATGTGTAATGTTTATATGACCCCCTTTATAAACAGGCCCATTTCTACCCCCTTTATAAACAGGCCCATTCCTACCCCCTTTATAAACAGGCCCATTTCTACCCCCTTTATAAACAGGCCCATTTCTACCCCCTTTATAAACAGGCCCATTCCTACCCCCTTTATAAACGGGCCCATTTCTACCCCCTTTATAAACGGGCCCATTTCTACCCCCTTTATAAACAGGCCCATTTCTACCCCCTTTATAAACGGGCCCATTTCTACCCCCTTTATAAACAGGCCCATTTCTACCCCCTTTATAAACAGGCCCATTTCTACCCTCTTTATAAACAGGCCCATTTCTACCACATTCTTGCCTGCATCTTTTATACGTCCCGTGCTGGAATGCCGACAGGCTGGGGACGAGTGGTAGTAGTGGTAGTAGATGTGGGTGGGGTCTATTTTTAATAAATCCATTGAGAATATACACCATCAAAAGGAAATCCATTATTAATTAGTTTAGGCAGGTCCTAAGAAACATTATAAGACTAAATAAAATGTATTTTCAAAAGAAAAGAAAAGAGCATATTTTGAGTTTAATTAGGTCTATGTTATGGGTCTGTGCAGCCATGGCTGACCATCCAAATGAAATCCGTAGTTCCTTATTTTGTTCATTAAACAGACAAGACACGCCCACCCGATCACGGTCAACACACACACAGTGTATTGGGAAAGTATTCAGACCCTTGACTTTTTCCACATTGTGTTACGTTACGGCCTTATTCTAAACTTGATTAAATAAGTAAAAATCCCCAGCAATCTACACACCAATACCCCATAATCGCAAAGCGAAAACAGGTTTTTAGACATTTTACCAAATGTATTAAAAACAGAAATACCTTATTTACATAAGTATCCCTTTGCTATGAGACTCGAAATTGAGCTCAGGTGCATCCTGTTTCCATTGATCAACTTGAGATGTTTCTACAACTTGATTGGAGTCCACCTGTGGTAAATTCAATTGATTGGACATGATTTGGAAAGGCACACACCTGTCTATATAAGGTCCCACAGTTGACAGTGCATGTCAGAGCAAAAACCAAGCCATGAGGTTGAAGGAATTGTCCGTAGAGCTCGGAGACAGGATTGTGTCGAGGCACAGATCTGGGGAAGGGTACCAAAAACATTCTGCAGCATTTGAAGGTCCCCAAGAACACAATGGCCTCCATCATTCTTAAATGGAAGAAGTTTGGAACCACCAAGACTTTTCCTAGAGCTGGCCGCCCAGCCAGCCAAACTGAACAATCGGGGAGAAGGGCCTTGGGTCAGGGAGGTGACCAAGAACCCGATGGTCACTCTGACAAAGCAGCACTCCACCAATGAGGAGTGACCAGACGAAAGCCATTCCTCAGTAAAAGGCACATGACAGCCCGCTTGGAGTTTGACAAAAGGCACCTAAAGGATTCTCAGACCATGAGAAACAAGATTCTCTAGTCTGATGAATCCAAGATGAAACGCTTTGGCCTGAATGCCAAGCGTCACGTCTGGAGGAAACCTGGCACCATCCCTACGGTGAAGCATGGTGGTGGCAGCATCATGCTGTGGGGATGTTTTTCAGCGGCAGGGACTGGGAGACTAGTCAGGATCGAGGGAAAGATGAACGGAGCAAAGTACAGAGAGATCCTTGATGAAAACCTGCTCCAGGGCGCTCAGGACCTCAGACTGGGGTGAAGGTTCACCTTCCAATAGGACAACGACCCTAAGCACACAGCCAAGACAACGCCCGAATCTCTGAATGTCCTTGAGTGGCCCAGCCAGAGCCCGGACTTGAACCCGACATTCAGAGACTCCTGCTTTTATTTTTTTATCCACGTTTCATCTCTTTCCTCCACTTTGTTAGGGAGCAGGCGTAGGTTCTTACATCGAAAGTATCTTCATCATGATACCGATAGAAAATAATAGCAATCTATATTTTCAAAAGCATGTGAGTCTGTCGATTGAGCAAAATAATAGGCCTACTCTTGATTTAGGCTACATTATAGCATGCTAAATGTTTCTGATCAGTGACAGATGAACACTTGATTTAGGCTACATTATAGCATGCTAAATGTTTCTGATCAGTGACAGATTAACTTCTTGATTTAGGCTACATTATAGCATGCTAAATGTTTCTGATCAGTGACAGATGAGCTATACCACCTCCAGTTGCCTGGCCAGAAACCAATGAACCAAATAGCCTATAGAGACGGAGGTTCAGTGAAACAAAATCACATTGATTGAGGCAAGTCAGTGGAGTCACAGACTTCTGGTCGGGAGGAGGCCTGGGTTACTAAACGACTGTGACTGAAGAGCAAAATAATCCACTTTTCAAACTACATAACATGTAAAAATGTTCTGATAACCGATCCAACTAGACCAGATGATCATGAGGAGCACTCACCTCATTTTAGCTCAAATGTTACCAGTCTAATTGTAGCCTGACCAATATCCAAACAGAGATTCAGTGAAAACAAAAATCTGACGTATTGATTTATCAATAGGAGTCCCCACGCTGTGATTATCAATAGGAGTCCCCACGCTGTGATTATCAATAGGAGTCCCCACGCTGTGATTATCAATAGGAGTCCCCACGCTGTGATTATCAATAGGAGTCCCCACGCTGTGATTATCAATAGGAGTCCCCACGCTGTGATTATCAATAGGAGTCCCCACGCTGTGATGGCGGTGCTGATATTCGCATCTACACTGAACAAAATATAAATGCAACAATTCCAAAGATTTTACTGAGTTACAGTTCATATAAGGAAATCAGTCAATTGAAATACATTCATTAGGCCCTAATTTATGGATTTCACATGACTGGGAATACAGATGTTCCCTTTATCTAATATTAGGTTTTGGTTGAAGATCTGATAACAATCAGTATCGCAAATATGCAAAAGTGGAGAAAATTAGAAAGGGGGCAAATACTTTTTCATAGCACTGTATGTAGTGAGGGCCAGCCAATGAGAGCGTACAGGTCACAATGGTGGGTAGTATATGGGGCTTTGGTGACAAAACGGATGGCAGTGTGATAGACTACATCCAATTTGCTGAGTAGAGTGTTGGAAGCTATTTTGTAAATGACATCGCCAAAGTCAAGGATCGGTAGGATAGTCAGTTTTACGAGGGCATGTTTGGCAGCATGAGTGAAGGAGGCTTTGTTGCGAAATAGGAAGCCGATTCTAGATTTAACTTTGGATTGGAGATGCTTAATGTGAGTCTGGAAGGAGAATTTACGGTCTAACCAGACACCTACAGTGGGGAGAACAAGTATTTGATACACTGACGATTTTGCAGGTTTTCCTACTTACAAAGCATGTAGAGGTCTGTAATTTTTATCATAGGTACACTTCAACTGTGAGAGACGGAAAATCAAAAATCCAGAAAATCACATTGTATGATTTTTAAGTAATTCATTTGCATTTTATTGCATGACATAAGTATTTGATACATCAGAAAAGCAGAACTTAATATTTGGTACAGAAACCTTTGTTTGCAATTACAGAGATCATACGTTTCCTGTAGGTCTTGACCAGGTTTGCACACACTGCAGCAAGGATTTTGTCCCACTCCTCCATACAGACCTTCTCCAGATCCTTCAGGTTTCGGGGCTGTCGCTGGCCAATACGGACTTTCAGCTCCCTCCAAAGATTTTCTATTGGGTTCAGGTCTGGAGACTGGCTAGGCCACTCCAGGACCTTGAGATGCTTCTTACGGAGCCACTCCTTAGTTGCCCTGGCTGTGTGTTTCGGGTCGTTGTCATGCTGGAAGACCCAGCCACGACCCATCTTCAATGCTCTTACTGAGGGAAGGAGGTTGTTGGCCAAGATCTCGCGATACATGGCCCCATCCATCCTCCCCTCAATACGGTGCAGTCGTCCTGTCCCCTTTGCAGAAAAGCATCCCCAAAGAATGATGTTTCCACCTCAATGCTTCACGGTTGGGATGGTGTTCTTGGGGTTGTACTCATCCTTCTTCTTCCTCCAAACACGGCGAGTGGAGTTTAGACCAAAAAGCTCAATTTTTGTCTCATCAGACCACATGACCTTCTCCCATTCCTCCTCTGGATCATCCAGATGGTCATTGGCAAACTTCAGACGGGCCTGGACATGCGCTGGCTTGAGCAGGGGGACCTTGCGTGCGCTGCAGGATTTTAATCCATGACGGCGTAGTGTGTTACTAATGGTTTTCTTTGAGACTGTGGTCCCAGCTCTCTTCAGGTCATTGACCAGGTCCTGCCGTGTAGTTCTGGGCTGATACCTCACCTTCCTCATGATCATTGATGCCCCACGAGGTGAGATCTTGCATGGAGCCCCAGACCGAGGGTGATTGACCGTCATCTTGAACTTCTTCAATTTTCTATTAATTGCGCCAACAGTTGTTGCCTTCTCAACAAGCTGCTTGCCTATTGTCCTGTAGCCCATCCCAGCCTTGTGCAGGTCTACAATTTTATCCCTGATGTCCTTACACAGCTCTCTGGTCTTGGCCATTGTGGAGAGGTTGGAGTCTGTTTGATTGAGTGTGTGGACAGGTGTCTTTTATACAGGTAATGAGTTCAAACAGGTGCAGGTAATGAGTGGAGAACAGGAGGGCTTCTTAAAGAAAAACTAACAGGTCTGTGAGACCCAGAATTCTTACTGGTTGGTAGGTGATCAAATACTTATGTCATGCAATAAAATGCAAATGAATTACTTAAAAATCATACAATGTGATTTTCTGGATTTTTGTTTTAGATTCCATCTCTCACAGTTGAAGTGTACCTATGATAAAAAATTACAGACCTCTACATGCTTTGTAAGTAGGAAAACCTGCAAAATCGGCAGTGTATCAAATACTTGTTCTCCCCACTGTAGGTATTTGTTGTTGTCCACATATTCTAAGTCAGACCCGCCGAGAGTAGTGATTCTAGTCGGGCGGGCGGGTGCAAGCAGCGTTCGATTGAAGAGCATGCATTTAGTTTTACTAGCGTTTAAGAGCATTTGGAGGCTACGGAAGGAGTGTTGTATGGCATTGAAGCTCGTTTCGAGGTTTGTTAACACAGTGTCCAATGAAGGGCCAGATGTATACAAAATGGTGTCGTCTGCGTAGAGGTGGATCTGAGAGTCACCAGCAGCAAGAGCGACATCATTGATATACACTGAGAAAAGTGTCGGCCCGAGAATTGAACCCTGTGGCACCCCCATAGAGACTGCCAGAGGTCCAGACAACAGGCCCTCCGATTTGAGACATTGAACTCTATCTGATAAGTAGTTGGTGAACCAGGTGAGGCAGTCATTTGAGAAACCAAGGCTATTTAGTCTGCCAATAAGAATGCGGTGATTGACGGAGTCGAAAGCCTTGGCCAGGTCGATGAAGACGGCTGCACAGTACCGTCTTTTATCGATCGCGGTTATAATATCGTTTAGGACCTTTAGCGTGGCTGAGTTGCACCCATGACCAGCTCAGAAACCAGATTGCATAGCGGAGAAGGTACGGTGGGATTCGAAATGGTCGGTGATCTGTTTGTTAACTTGGCTTTCAAATACTTTCGAAAGGCAGGGCAGGATGGATATAGGTCTGTAACAATTTGGATCTAGAGTGTCACCCCCTTTACATTTACATTTTACATTTTAGTCATTTAGCAGACGCTCTTATCCAGAGCGACTTACAGTTAGTGAATACATATTTATTTTTATTTTTTATACTGGCCCCCCGTGGGAATCGAACCCACAACCCTGGCGTTGCAAACGCCACGCTCTATCAACTGAGCTACATCCCTGCCGGCCATTCCCTCCCCTACCCTGGACGACGCTGGGCCAATTGTGCGCCGCCCCATGGGTCTCCCGGTCGCGGCCGGCTGCGACAGAGCCTGGATTCGAACCAGGATCTCTAGTGGCACAGTTAGCACTGCGATGCAGTGCCTTAGACCACTGCGCCACTCAGGATCCCGTTGAAGAGGGGGATGACCGCGGCAGCTTTCCAATCTCTGGGGATCTCAGACGATACGAAAGAGAGGTTGAACAGGCTGGTAATAGGGGGTGCGACAATTTCGGCGGCTAATTTTAGAAAGAAAGGGTCCAGATTGTCTAGCCCAGCTGATTTGTAGGGGTCCAGATTTTGCAGCTCTTTCAGAACATCAGCTGTCTGAATTTGTGTGAAGGAGAAGCGGGGGGGGGGCATGGGCAAGTTGCAGCGGAGGGGGCAGAGCTGGTGGCCGGGGTAGTGGTAGCCAGGTGGAAAGCAATTTGATACATTCCTTCAATTGCATTAGGCAACTTTATTCCAATATTTTTGTTATTCAGTGATATTTATTACCACAGTCATTCTTTATGGATCCATCCAGTTGTGGTTTAAGAAAACAGTGCATGCTTAGTGGTGGGCAATGCGAAGAGCTGGGCGACGTGACATGGCTTGCAAAGTTGAGAACTGGCATGAGGACATTATCAGGGTGCTGCCTAGCAACCATGAAGACTTTAAGAGCGTAGTGCGTTCCTCCTCAGCATTACGGCTACGTTTCATACTAAACCGTAGGCAGAACTTTACTGAAATTAATACTAAGTCGTTTGGAGGAAATCAACGTTTTGGCTTTGATACCGGCAATACCTTTCAGATATAAAGAAAAGGTGGAAAAAAGTTGACGGTATGGTAAAGTTGACGGTATGGTAAAGTTGACGGTATGGTAAAGTTGGTGGTATGGTAAAGTTGGCGGGGGAAATGTATTGGTATGAAAGGGATCTAACTGAATGTAGGGCTATGACCCTGGGTATTGGACTCCTCTCTCTAACTGGATATTTACAGGGCTACATTTTACCATCTCACACACATTCCAATATTCAATCCATTTGTAAATAAAATGGGACTCTGTTTTACTACCAAGAGGAATATCCCACTCTCTGGCCACTCTCCAGTGTGCAGCTCAATAAGGCCTGGATGTTGTAGGCTCATATCTCTGACTGAATATAGGGCTGCGTTTGACTATCTCACATTAGCTAAGCCTAGCTGCGTCTTTAGATGGAAATAGGAGGAGGGCTGCAGTTCAGATACTAATACAGAAATAGTTGACTTCCTCTGTGAGGCCAGAAGTGTCAACAGTATCAGGAAACCAGCAGTGTGCAGTAGCCCACAGCTTTAAAACCAGCCTTATCGATGGTCACAGCTTTAAAACGAGCCTTATCGATGGTCACAGCTTTAAAACGAGCCTTATCGATGGTCACAGCTTTAAAACGAGCCTTATCGATGGTCACAGCTTTAAAACGAGCCTTAACTATGGTCACAGCATTAAAATTAACAATAATAATTAATAATAATAATAATAATATGCCATTTAGCAGACGCTTTTATCCAAAGCGACTTACAGTCATGTGCGCATACATTTTTACGTATGAGTGGTCCCGGGGATCGAACCCACTACCCTGGCGTTGCAAGCGCCATGCTCTACCAATTGGGCTACAGAGCTTTAAAATGATCCTTATCTATGGTCACAGCATTAAAATGAAAATTAACTATGGTCACAGCTTTAAAATTAGTATTATCTATGGCAGGGGGGAACTCAACTACTATTTGAGAAGGTCCAGAGACACCAATGTCCTGGGTGATAAAGGTCCGGATGGAGATGGTCCTTTATCAGCACCAATGTCCTGGGTGATAAAGGTCCGGATGGAGATCGTCCTTTATCAGCGTAGTAACCAACATAGTCGTCTACGACTTAGGAAACATGTTGTTATATAAAATGCACATTTAAATACATTAAATGACTAAGAATTTGAATTAATTACAACTTCTTTCAAATGTAAACATGTGCAACATTGCATCAACATTGCTGAAGAACAGAAGTGGTTGCATAATTGTCTATACAAAAAGTGCATTGGCCTTGAATTATTATTATTATTATTATTATTATTATTAATTTAAAATAAAGTGCATGTTTTCTGGAGATCAAAGGAGAGTTTAACTAAAATAATAATCTGAATGAACAGAACATCACTGTGAGCCATGCAATATTCATGTATAAGTCCCTCTGGGCCTTGCCTTGCAGTAATGAGAGAAATTACACTTTCTGTCTCCTGCCAATGCTTTGAACTTTGGCACAAATGGTGTGAGAGAAACTCTGAGACACTGGTGCAGGTGTTCATTGGTGAGCCTGGTGCGGTATTTGTTTTTTAATAAAGTTCATTGTGGAGAAGGCAGATTCACAGCTGTCTGTGGATCCAAACATGGTCAGGATGTGTAGCGCCAGCTGTCTGTGGAGCCAAACATGGTCAGGATGTGTAGCGCCAGCTGTCTGTGGATCCAAACATGGTCAGGATGTGTAGCGCCAGCTGTCTGTGGATCCAAACATGGTCTGGATGTGTAGCGCCAGCTGTCTGTGGAGCCAAACATGGTCTGGATGTGTAGCGCCAGCTGTCTGTGGAGCCAAACATGGTCCGGATGTGTAGCGCCAGTTTCCTGAACAGGGACATCAGCTGCAGGCGCCATCTTTCCCCAGAAAGGGACAGGGTCATTCAGAGCCAATCACCAGCCGGCTCCTTCAAAGCCAATCACCAGCCGGCTCCTTCAGAGCCAATCACCAGCCGGCTCCTTCAGAGCCAATCACCAGCCGGCTCCTTCAAAGCCAATCACCAGCCGGCTCCTTCAGAGCCAATCACCAGCCGGCTCCTTCAGAGCCAATCACCAGCCGGCTCCTTCAGAGCCAATCACCAGCCTGCTCCTTCAAAGCCAATCACCAGCCGGCTCCTTCAAAGCCAATCACCAGCCGGCTCCTTCAAAGCCAATCACCAGCCGGCTCCTTCAGAGCCAATCACCAGCCGGCTCCTTCAGAGCCAATCACCAGCCGGCTCCTTCAGAGCCAATCACCAGCCGGCTCCTTCAGAGCCAATAACCAGCCGGCTCCTTCAGAGCCAATCACCAGCCTGCTCCTTCAGAGCCAATCACCAGCCGGCTCCTTCAGAGCCGATCACCAGCCGGCTCCTTCAAAGCCAATCACCAGCCGGCTCCTTCAAAGCCGCATTTTCTTGCAGCTCAATCAACTCCATTTGCAGTGATGCAGCATCAACCCATCTGAAGATCTGTTTTGCTTCTTCTGACAACTTTGTCAAATTTGTGACCAAGAAGGTGGTTCTGGATGAGCAGCAGCAGTTCTCCTCCAACAGTGAAGTCATCAAAGCGAGCCTTGAAGTTCTCCATCAGCTTCTGGATGAAATCAACCTGGTTGGGAACATCTTTGTCTCTCTGCATTTGCACCGGAAGATTTCTGTCAGCATCCCTTTGATGGCCTCATGGATATCCTCTCCCCGTGTGTGTGCTTCTAGATTTGTTAAGCCCAACAGCTCCTCACAGAATACCTTCTTTGTTTCGTTATAAAATCTGACCCAACACCAGAAGCTGGGCATTATCAGTGTTATCTGTTAATTCATCCTAATGAAATGCATGGTGCATTCTGAATGGCCTCATCAAGTTGTGAAGTTTTAATATTCAGCTAATATTTCAGTTCTCCTCATGGCTGTGGGATCTGTTTTGATCTTTTCTCTGAGCTCATCTTTTTGTTTACCTTCAAGCAAGGTGTCAGAAACTTCACACATGCATTATTTGCATTATCTCAGCATCTGAAAATGTTTTTTGTTGTTGTGTTTTTCCAAAACCAAGTTATCCTCAGTGAACACTCCATTGCACGTTGTTGGGCTGTCAGGGAATTGACAAGGATTTTGGTGGACGTCTCATATTGGGATTTGAGTTGGTTAATCTAGTTTGTTCTCACCTCCGTGTTCAGGGGATACGTCTGATCCAATTTACTATGCCTGGTGTCATAATGGTGCTTAACATGGGCACTTTTCAGGAGAGCTACGACTCACTGCATATCAGGCATCATATCATATATCAGGCATCATGCCATATTATATCAGGCATCTTATCATATTTACATTTACATTTTAGTCATTTAGCAGACGCTCTTATCCAGACGCTCTTATCCTTACAGTTAGTGAGTGCATACATTATTTTATTTTTATTTTTTCATACTGGCCCCACGTGGGAATCGAACCCACAACCCTGGCTTTGCAAACGCCATGCTCTACCAACTGAGCTACATCCCTGCCGGCCATTCGCTCCCCTACTCTGGACGACGCTGGGCCAATTGTGCGCCGCCCCATGGGCATCATATCATATATCATGTCAGGCATCATATCATATATCATATATCATGTCAGGCATCATATCATATATCAGGCATCAAATCAGATAAGATATCATATCAGGCATCATATCATATATCAGGCATCATATCATATATCATGTCAGGCACATTGGTTTTGTGCTAGTTGGAGGGAGAATGAATGAATACTGTTCTGTCCACTTGTCTTTGAATATGTGGTTTTCAGAGTCAACTTGTCAATTTTTTTAGCCATATTACCAAAGATCCTGGTAACTAAGCTCCTATCTGTGATATTAACAGGGAGAGGGACGAGGGGGAGAGGGAGAGGGACGAGGGGGAGAGGGACGAGGGGAGAGGGACGAGGGGGGGAGGGGGAGAGGGACGAGGGGGAGAGGGACGAGGGGGAGAGGGGAGGGGGGAGAGGGACGAGGGGGAGAGGGAGAGGGGGGAGGGGAGGGGGGAGAGGGACGAGGGGGAGAGGGAGAGGGAGAGGGACGAGGGGAGAGGGACGAGGGGAGAGGGACGAGGGAGAGGTTACTGAGTTAGAGTGGCCGCTGCGCCCGGTTTTCTAAAACGGTCAAAAAATAATGCGATGTTGTCCGGTCCGGATTGACCCTTCTCTGGGGAACGCGGTCCGCCAGTTGAGTTTGGCTTGTCTATGGTCACAGCTTTAAAATGAGCCTTAACTATGGACACGGCTATACAATGAGCCTTATCTATGGCCACAGCTTTAAAATTAGCCTTATCTATGGCCACAGCTTTAAAATGAGCCTTATCTATGGCCACAGCATTAAAATTAGCCTTATCTATGGCCACAGCTTTAAAATTAGCCTTATCTATGGCCACGGTTTTACACAGAACCAGAAGCTATTATTATTTTATGGTACATTTTACCCACTTTTCTCTCCAATGTTGTGATATCCAAATGGTAGTTACAGTCTTGTCCCATCGCTGCAACTCCCTTACGAACTCGGGATCGAACCCGGATCTGTAGTGACGCCTCAAGCACTGCAGTGCCTTAGACCGCTGCACCACAGACCGTTGCGCCACAGACCGTTGCGCCACTCGCGAGGCCAACCAGAAGCAAGCTAGAAGGAATTTCAAAACCAGACTACCTTGTTCGTTGTCAAGAGAGATGATGAAACCATGTCATTACGTTAGAGGACGTCCTTTTGAATGAGCCATTTTAGTTTGTATTCTTATATATATTTTACTATCATAGAGGTAGTAAACTGATAATGAAAATGTTGTTTTGTCATTGTTTCACACAGGAAATCAAGTCAGAGAAGGAACACTCCAGAAAAGAGAAACATCCAGACTTGTTACCAGGTGCATCTGGATAAATTCCTCCTCTCCACAGAACTTGGAATTGCCTCGATGATTGACAAATTGGCATCAAGTTGATTTGCTCATAACTTTCCTGTCTCTGTCTGTCTGTCTCTGTCTGTCTGTCTCTGGGTCTGTCTCTGTCTCTGTCTGTCTGTCTCTGTCTGTCTGTCTCTGTGTCTGTCTGGACCATCCCCAGGCGAGGTGGTGTTCTGCAGTGCCAGCACAGTGTTGAAGTACACTCAGGATGACCTGTCACAGCGAGGCGTCTTCGGGGCGCTGCTCTGCACCAACTTTAGAGTGTCCTTTGTCAGCGACGAGGCGCCCGCTGAGGAGATGGTGAGTACCGGCGTCACGTTGAATAACGGACAGTTTGATAGGTCACTTCATCATGGACACTTCAGACTCTTCCTCTGAACCTGACACACTTCAGACTAATGACTCTTCCTCTGAACCTGACACACTTCAGACTAATGACTCTTCCTCTGAACCTGACACACTTCAGACTAATGACTCTTCCTCTGAACCAGACACACTTCAGACTAATGACTCTTCCTCTGAACCAGACACACTTCAGACTAATGACTCTTCCTCTGAACCAGACACACTTCAGACTAATGGCTCTTCCTCTGAACCAGACACACTTCAGACTCTTCCTCTGAACCTGACACACTTCAGACTAATGACTCTTCCTCTGAACCAGACACACTTCAGACTCTTCCTCTGAACCTGACACACTTCAGACTAATGGCTCTTCCTCTGAACCAGACACACTTCAGACTAATGGCTCTTCCTCTGAACCAGACACACTTCAGACTAATGACTCTTCCTCTGAACCAGACACACTTCAGACTAATGGCTCTTCCTCTGAACCAGACACACTTCAGACTAATGGCTCTTCCTCTGAACCTGACACACTTCAGACTAATGGCTCTTCCTCTGAACCAGACACACTTCAGACTAATGGCTCTTCCTCTGAACCAGACACACTTCAGACTAATGACTCTTCCTCTGAACCAGACACACTTCAGACTAATGGCTCTTCCTCTGAACCAGACACACTTCAGACTAATGACTCTTCCTTTGAACCAGACACACTTCAGACTAATGACTCTTCCTCTGAACCTGACACACTTCAGACTCTTCCTCTGAACCAGACACACTTCAGACTAATGACTCTTCCTCTGAACCTGACACACTTCAGACTAATGACTCTTCCTCTGAACCAGACACACTTCAGACTAATGACTCTTCCTCTGAACCAGACACACTTCAGACTAATGACTCTTCCTCTGAACCAGACACACTTCAGACTAATGACTCTTCCTCTGAACCTGACACACTTCAGACTAATGACTCTTCCTCTGAACCAGACACACTTCAGACTAATGACTCTTCCTCTGAACCAGACACACTTCAGACTCTTCCTCTGAACCAGACACACTTCAGACTAATGACTCTTCCTCTGAACCTGACACACTTCAGACTCTTCCTCTGAACCAGACACACTTCAGACTAATGACTCTTCCTCTGAACCTGACACACTTCAGACTCTTCCTCTGAACCAGACACACTTCAGACTAATGACTCTTCCTCTGAACCTGACACACTTCAGACTAATGACTCTTCCTCTGAACCAGACACACTTCAGACTAATGACTCTTCCTCTGAACCAGACACACTTCAGACTCTTCCTCTGAACCAGACACACTTCAGACTAATGACCCTTCCTCTGAACCAGACACACTTCAGACTAATGACTCTTCCTCTGAACCTGACACACTTCAGACTCTTCCTCTGAACCAGACACACTTCAGACTAATGACCCTTCCTCTGAACCTGACACACTTCAGACTAATGACTCTTCCTCTGAACCAGACACACTTCAGACTAATGACTCTTCCTCTGAACCAGACACACTTCAGACTAATGACTCTTCCTCTGAACCTGACACACTTCAGACTAATGACTCTTCCTCTGAACCAGACACACTTCAGACTAATGACTCTTCCTCTGAACCAGACACACTTCAGACTAATGACTCTTCCTCTGAACCTGACACACTTCAGACTAATGGCTCTTCCTCTGAACCAGACACACTTCAGACTAATGACTCTTCCTCTGAACCAGACACACTTCAGACTAATGACTCTTCCTCTGAACCAGACACACTTCAGACTAATGACTCTTCCTCTGAACCTGACACACTTCAGACTAATGACTCTTCCTCTGAACCAGACACACTTCAGACTAATGGCTCTTCCTCTGAACCAGACACACTTCAGACTCTTCCTCTGAACCTGACACACTTCAGACTAATGGCTCTTCCTCTGAACCAGACACACTTCAGACTAATGGCTCTTCCTCTGAACCAGACACACTTCAGACTCTTCCTCTGAACCTGACACACTTCAGACTCTTCCTCTGAACCTGACACACTTCAGACTAATGACTCTTCCTCTGAACCAGACACACTTCAGACTCTTCCTCTGAACCAGACACACTTCAGACTAATGACTCTTCCTCTGAACCAGACACACTTCAGACTAATGACTCTTCCTCTGAACCTGACACACTTCAGACTAATGACTCTTCCTCTGAATCAGACACACTTCAGACTCTTCCTCTGAACCAGACACACTTCAGACTCTTCCTCTGAACCAGACACACTTCAGACTAATGACTCTTCCTCTGAACCAGACACACTTCAGACTCTTCCTCTGAACCAGACACACTTCAGACTAATGACTCTTCCTCTGAACCAGACACACTTCAGACTCTTCCTCTGAACCAGACACACTTCAGACTAATGACTCTTCCTCTGAACCAGACACACTTCAGACTCTTCCTCTGAACCAGACACACTTCAGACTAATGACTCTTCCTCTGAACCAGACACACTTCAGACTCTTCCTCTGAACCAGACACACTTCAGACTAATGACTCTTCCTCTGAACCAGACACACTTCAGACTAATGGCTCTTCCTCTGAACCAGACACACTTCAGACTAATGACTCTTCCTCTGAACCTGACACACTTCAGACTCTTCCTCTGAACCAGACACACTTCAGACTAATGACGCTTCCTCTGAACCTGACACACTTCAGACTAATGACTCTTCCTCTGAACCTGACACACTTCAGACTCTTCCTCTGAACCAGACACACTTCAGACTAATGACTCTTCCTCTGAACCAGACACACTTCAGACTAATGGCTCTTCCTCTGAACCAGACACACTTCAGACTAATGACTCTTCCTCTGAACCTGACACACTTCAGACTCTTCCTCTGAACCAGACACACTTCAGACTAATGACGCTTCCTCTGAACCTGACACACTTCAGACTAATGACTCTTCCTCTGAACCAGACACACTTCAGACTCTTCCTCTGAACCTGACACACTTCAGACTAATGGCTCTTCCTCTGAACCAGACACACTTCAGACTAATGGCTCTTCCTCTGAACCAGACACACTTCAGACTAATGACTCTTCCTCTGAACCAGACACACTTCAGACTAATGGCTCTTCCTCTGAACCAGACACACTTCAGACTAATGGCTCTTCCTCTGAACCTGACACACTTCAGACTAATGGCTCTTCCTCTGAACCAGACACACTTCAGACTAATGGCTCTTCCTCTGAACCAGACACACTTCAGACTAATGGCTCTTCCTCTGAACCAGACACACTTCAGACTAATGGCTCTTCCTCTGAACCAGACACACTTCAGACTAATGACTCTTCCTTTGAACCAGACACACTTCAGACTAATGACTCTTCCTCTGAACCTGACACACTTCAGACTCTTCCTCTGAACCAGACACACTTCAGACTAATGACTCTTCCTCTGAACCTGACACACTTCAGACTAATGACTCTTCCTCTGAACCAGACACACTTCAGACTAATGACTCTTCCTCTGAACCAGACACACTTCAGACTAATGACTCTTCCTCTGAACCAGACACACTTCAGACTAATGACTCTTCCTCTGAACCTGACACACTTCAGACTAATGACTCTTCCTCTGAACCAGACACACTTCAGACTAATGACTCTTCCTCTGAACCAGACACACTTCAGACTCTTCCTCTGAACCAGACACACTTCAGACTAATGACTCTTCCTCTGAACCTGACACACTTCAGACTCTTCCTCTGAACCAGACACACTTCAGACTAATGACTCTTCCTCTGAACCTGACACACTTCAGACTCTTCCTCTGAACCAGACACACTTCAGACTAATGACTCTTCCTCTGAACCTGACACACTTCAGACTAATGACTCTTCCTCTGAACCAGACACACTTCAGACTCTTCCTCTGAACCAGACACACTTCAGACTAATGGCTCTTCCTCTGAACCAGACACACTTCAGACTAATGACTCTTCCTCTGAACCTGACACACTTCAGACTCTTCCTCTGAACCAGACACACTTCAGACTAATGACCCTTCCTCTGAACCTGACACACTTCAGACTAATGACTCTTCCTCTGAACCAGACACACTTCAGACTAATGACTCTTCCTCTGAACCAGACACACTTCAGACTAATGACTCTTCCTCTGAACCTGACACACTTCAGACTAATGACTCTTCCTCTGAACCAGACACACTTCAGACTAATGACTCTTCCTCTGAACCAGACACACTTCAGACTAATGACTCTTCCTCTGAACCTGACACACTTCAGACTAATGGCTCTTCCTCTGAACCAGACACACTTCAGACTAATGACTCTTCCTCTGAACCAGACACACTTCAGACTAATGACTCTTCCTCTGAACCAGACACACTTCAGACTAATGACTCTTCCTCTGAACCTGACACACTTCAGACTAATGACTCTTCCTCTGAACCAGACACACTTCAGACTAATGGCTCTTCCTCTGAACCAGACACACTTCAGACTCTTCCTCTGAACCTGACACACTTCAGACTAATGGCTCTTCCTCTGAACCAGACACACTTCAGACTAATGGCTCTTCCTCTGAACCAGACACACTTCAGACTCTTCCTCTGAACCTGACACACTTCAGAC